>NW_026044004.1:0-69000 GCF_937001465.1 Orcinus orca
ATTCAGGAAAAAACGCATACGCACTTTTTGGCCAACCAAGCAAGCTTGCAAAGGAAATCTGCACCACAATGAAGTCTCACTTCCCCCCGGTCAAAAGGGCCATCTGAAAAAAGTGTAAAATCCAGAAAGGCAGGACAGGCCATGGAGAACTGGGAGCCTTGTTATGCTGATGGGCGGGAGGTAAATTGCCAACAGCCACTCGGGAGAAGTCTATGGTGTTTCCTGAAACATCTAAAAAACAAAGCAACAGAGCCTAGGGCACTTCCACTTATGGTCCTATAGCTTAGGGAAATTAAAATCAAAAACACACAGCCACCCCAAACTTTGGGACGGCTCTGTTTACAAGAACCTCGTTTACGGTACAAGTTCAATATCGCAGAAAGCGAAAAATGGATAAAGAAATTGAGGTACTTACGTACAATGCAGTATCACTCAGCACTGACATCTATGTCATCAGGCCCATAGCAGCATAATGAGTGGATTCAGGTATGATGATTCTAACTGAAATAAGTCACACAGAAAAAGAAACGTCATAAGATATCACTAATACAGGGAATGTCAACTTGGCTACACAGGAACTGGAGTAGAAAACAGAACAGGGTCTCAAATTTAGAAAACCAACTTATGCTTGCTTAAGGGGAAAGGTGAGTTGGGGTGCTGCATAAAACCAGAGATTGAAATGAGCACAGATAAAGTTCCTTAAGCCAAATATGGAATAGACAAGAGCTACTCCTTGCTCAACGAAATGGACTCAACACCCCATATTAAACGCCTAAGAATGTACCTGACAAGTAAGTATCTTAAAACCTATGGATTGCTATGTCTCCGAAAGAGAATCAAGCATGTGTACAGGGGCATAAACGCAGAAGTGATAAGATTGGAGAGGTTCGGTGAGCAAATGAAGACCCTTTGAAGTCATATTGCATGGTACCCATTCCACGGGTCTCAACTCACCAGGTTTAAGGGATTCTTTCTTCAGCTAAAACATGCATGTTGAAGCCAGAGTATGATCAAGCATGTGATCGGGAGACGTGTTCAAATATGTCTCAGTTCTCCTCCCCTGGTACTCGGGTGCAACATTCCAGACGCTTTACTAACACTCTCCCGACTTGGAGAGTCAGTTCCTTTAACCTCCTGTTTGGCCCAGTTTGCAATTTCTGCAGAAGATGAACAGGAATAGGGAGAACCAATGAGACACTAGCTGGAGGTGTCTGGACGGGTAAATTTAGCTCTCATTTCCCACCAGGAAGAGGAATTAACCAAAAGCTCAGTGTGCCGTACCGGATCCAGATTAGGGCCTGAAGCAATCCTGCGATATTGCGGCCAGCTCACAAGAAAGCGAATTGAAGAAAGGAGCTCAGGGGCACTGTAATTCACAAACCTGCAGAGTTATAAATGACAGCTATCGTCCAAAAATATACTGAAGTAAGGCTGCCAAGAGGACTTGAAAGCGGGGCAGAATTGCAGGAAACCGATTTCAGGAGGTAGACTGGAATTGCATTTAAAGCATAGGAAAAGAGGCAGAACGTCCACAATGATGCACTTGGCCAAAAAGGGCGTATGCGTTCCTTCCTGAATATATTCAGGAAAGAACGCATACGCCCTTTTTGGCCAACCAAGCAAGCTTGCAAAGGAAATCTGCACCACAATGAAGTCTCACTTCCCCCTGGTCAAAAGGGCCATCTGAAAAAAGTGTAAAATCCAGAAAGGCAGGACAGGCCATGGAGAACTGGGAGCCTTGTTATGCTGATGGGTGGGATGTTAATTGCCAACAGCCACTTAGGAGAAGTGTATGGAGTTTCCTGAAACATCTAAGAAACAAAGCAACAGAGCCTAGGGCACTTCCACTTATGGTTCTATAGCTTAGGGAAATTAAAATCAAAAAGACACAGCCACCCCATACTTTGGGACGGCTCTTTTACAGGAACCTCTTCTTCAGCACAAGTTAAATATGCCAGAGAGCAAATAATGGATAAAGAAGTTGCGGTACTTACGTACAACAGAATACCTCTCAGCAATGAAAACTATGTCACCAGGCCCGTACCAGCATAATGAGTGGATTGAGGCACGGTGATTCTAAGTGAAAAAAGTCACACAGAAAAAGAAACATCATAAGGTATCACTAATACATGGAATGTGAACTTGGTTACACATGAACTGAATTACAAAACAGAACAGGGTCTCATGTTTAGAAAACCAACATATGCTTGCTTAAGGGGTAAGGTGAGTTGTGGTGCTGCATAAAAGCAGAGTTTGAAATTAGCACAGATACCGTTCCATAAGCTAAATATGTAATAGACAAGACCTACCCCTTGCTCAACAAAATGGACTCAACAATGAGGTATCACCTCACACCTGGTAGAATGGGCATCATCAGAAAATCTACAAACAAAAAATGTTGGAAATGTGTGGAGAAAAGGAACCCTCTTCCACTATTGTTGGGAATATAAATTGATACATTCACTATGGAGAACAATATGGAGTTTCTTAAGAAACTAACAGTAGAATTACCATAGGATACAGCAATCCCAGTTCTGGACATATACCCAGACAAAACCATAAATCAAAAAGAGACATTCACCGCAATGTTCATTGTATCACTCTTTACAATATCGAGGTAATGGAAGCAACCTAAATGCCCACAGACAGACGAATGCATAAAGCAGTGGTACATATATAAAATGGAATATTACTAAGCCATGAAAAGGAATGAAATTAGGTCATTTGTAGAGACGTCGATGGATCTAGAGACTGTCATACAGAGTGAAGTAAGTCAGAAAGAGAAAAACAAATCTTGTATATTCATGCATATATGTGGAACCTAGAAAAACTGTACAGATTAACCATTTTGCAAGGCATAAATAGAGCAACAGATGTAGACAACAAACGTATGGACAACAAGGGGGGAAAGCTGTTGAGGGGGTTGGTGGTGGGAGGAGTTGAGAGACTGGGATTGGCATGTATACATTTATATGTATAAAATAGATAACCAATAAGAACCTGCTGTATAAAAATATAAAATAAAATTCAAAATTAAAAAGAAATAAAATTTAAAAAATAAAACAGAAAAAACAATTATTCCCTTCACATACATGTATTTATATGAATAAATTATTTCCATGCTTATATCTGTAAGTACAAAA
Source organism: Orcinus orca (assembly GCF_937001465.1). Taxonomy (NCBI): domain Eukaryota; kingdom Metazoa; phylum Chordata; class Mammalia; order Artiodactyla; family Delphinidae; genus Orcinus; species Orcinus orca. Next base: position 3,144 of record NW_026044004.1, read on the forward strand.
AAGAGGAATAAAATCTACCTTGAACCAAAAACGAAAAAGAGAAAAAAAACACAGAACCCACCAGTTCCACAGAGGAAAACCGTATCAGGGCACTTGCTCCAGTTGTAAACAATTCTGAAGTTGGCCAGTGGTGGGGAATCATCTCCCATTCAGCCAGCAGCCCCCATGCAACAAGCGTCCTCATTGCAAAGCTGGGGCACCGTGCCAAGGCATCTGTGAGTAAACGTGAGCTGAGCCCCAGGCCAGTTGCTGCTGAACTATTCCCACCCGTCCCAGGTAAAACACCTGAATATATACAAGGACTTGAAAGCGTAGAGGAAGGGCCATAGAGCCACACGAGTGACAGCATGCCGGCCGACTTGGTGCCTGCAGGCCAGCCAGGATGGTCCTGGCCCTGGGTGCTCTTCTGGAAGATTTCCATTTCCCTGCCTGAGATACCCGTCCTGTCCCTGCCCCCACTGCTTTTTTCCTTCCTCACCTCTGCCCAGGGAGAAATTCCAGCAGCAGGTATGGGTGACACATCCTCTTCTTTAGCAGGTGGCAGCCTGACAACTGCTGCAGAAAGTCCAGCAGAGCCCCACTCACACTGGGCCACCCACAAAGCCGTGGCCTCTCACTCCCTCCCACCAGCCCAGCCCCGAGACTGCTGACAGGGCAGAGAAAATGGCGTCAGGCACGGCTGCAGGGCCTCTTGCTGCCTGGAGTGGTATTTATATTGATCTCAACCCAGGCACACCTGGGGAGGGCTGGCCGGCACGGTAAGGCTGCCCAGGTCAGTCAATCATCACCCCTCAGGGGCTCACAGTTGCAGAAAATGGAACTTGCTGAACCGGCCAGGTCCAAGGAACAGGTGTGGGCTCCTGAGAGTCAGGATAGACAAGGGGCTGCAGCTTTGGCTTGTTTTCTAATCATTTTATCTGGCCCATGAGTGGGAGACAACTTCAAGAAAACCCTCTCCTAATGAGAGGAACCCTGGAGTCAGGGAGAGGAGGGGTGGGTGGTGGTTGGAGACAGAGGCCTGGTGCCCCGGGTGCAGTGGAAGTCTCTGGAAGACCAGGTGGAGGGAGGCCGCACAGAGTGATGCCCAGGGTCACAGACCTGTCGCAGCTGCTGTTTGTTAGTTCAAGTCCTGCTCTGAGGTGCTCTGTGTCAGCTCTGAGCGACAGGTGAGCTGGGGGTGCTCTGCAATGAGGGCTATGTGCACGGTTCCTGTGTGCCCAGCCCTGCCATGGTACCTGCAAGGGTAGCTCTGTATCCTGGGAGGGGCCTGACCATGAGAGCCCCGTGGGCTGGGGTGGGGGTGGGGTACCTGCCCAGGTGACCTCCATATTCTGGGATTGGTCTGACCACGAGAGCCCCATGGGCTGCTGGGGACCTGGTAAAGGATGTCAGGACAGTCAGTGAAGCCACCGAGGATATACCTCCAGCTGCTCCTAATTCCTACACCCTGCTGGTCATTCTACCAACCACCAGGACATGGTATTCTGTATTAGTCTTCAATGATGCCTTCTTTTGTATTCCATTAGTCCCAGAGTCACAAGAAATTTTGGCTTGTGAGTGGCAGGACTCAACATACAACTAAAACAATACTTCCGGGCCGTCTTGCCCCAAGGGTGCAAAAATTCCCACACCATCTTTGGGGAAAGCTTAGCTAAAGACCTAAAAGTTCTACCTCTGGAAAAGGAAACCCTCCTTCAGTACACAGACGACATTCTGATCGCCAGCCCTACTAAGGAGGCCTCTGAACTACCAAGCCAATAAAGGATAGAAGTTGTCCAAGAAAAAGCTCAAATATCACAGACTGCGGTGACCTGCCTGGGCTTCGTTCTCACAGAAGGTCGGAGAAGCCCATCCCAGGAAAGGGAAGAAACCATTTTCAGCCTTACCCCTTTCTAAAACTAGAAGACAGCTTAGGGGTTCCTGGGGAGGCCAGGGTTTGCTGCTTCTGGATCCCTAACTACAGTCTACTAGCTGGGCCTCTATATGAAACACTGAAAGGAAAAGATGATGATCCTTTTGAATAGAATCCAGAAGTGGCCTTTCAAGAATGGAAAGAGCAGTCAATTGAGACCCTTGCCCTGGAACTCCCTAATTTAGCTAAACCCTTTGACCTTTACATTCCCGGTGAAAGGTGAATCGCCATTGGAGAATTAGTGCAAAAACTGGGACCACTTGAAATGGAACAATGCAAGAATGCCATCCAGGTAGGATAAACTACGGGCACCAAGGGGCTTGGCCCACTGCCACATCTGGCCAAGATACTGGCGGTATCTAAAAACCTGGAAATCAGCAGCCCAAAAGGCCACCTCCCTCCTAAGGGAAAAGGACCCCACGTGGTGATCCTAACCACCAACCATGCCCTGAAGTTGCAGGGTTCGCTCCGTGGGCACACCAACCTCGAGTGAGGAGGCCCTCCAACTCCAACATCCAGAGAGATAACCGGGGGCAACAGGGCACCATGACGACTCGTGTGAACATCACTTGACCTGGAGTTTCTCTCATAAAACAACAAGAGTGTGTCCCAAAAGAGTAGACTACTGCTTGCAGGACTTACTGCACGCAGAGGGGAGCTAATAATCTTGGCGGGGGAACCGTATATCACACTGTCACCATAGAAAAGCCTACAGACACCGTGATGATGGTGGCCAATAAGACCAGCTGGACCCCTGTTTACTTCAAAAGGCTGTTGGCTCAGTGGCCATCATGGTCCTTGATCACCACTGACCCTGGACTGCCTGGGAGTTGAGCGGGCAGGGCTCTGACACCTGGTGCTGTTTGTACGTTAATTCAGGGGCCTAATTGAAGAAAGCGCAGACTACTGGTCAGAGCATCTAGGCTGGCAGAAACGGTCAGCCTAAGGTGGCCGAACAAATGTGGGGCGGGGTGAAACCGGCCCCCACAGCGTCTCTGCACATCTCTTTCCTGGACCCTTAAAGGTCATTAGAATCTATAACACTTCCAATGCTGGTGCTCAGGTGGACGAGCAGGGAGGCAGGGGGCCTGGGGACAATCAACGTCACCTGGAGGCTGCTGGGGAGAAGCTCTGACCCTCGCCCCCGGGTATGAGGGCTCCCAACTCAGCACTCAGCAGTTACAGAAGAAGGGTCTGCACCCTCAGCACTCCAAGAATGAGGAACGGGACAAAAGGCAGAGGAGGGGTTTGTCCCCAGCAAAGCCCATTAAAAATCCCTGGGAGATAAAAATAGAATCTGGGCAATAAAGTCAAGTCTAACCTTTTTTATCCTTTGTGCTTTGTCTAATTTCATGTGCTCCTAGGGTCCCGCATGCAGAGGTTCCACACCCGGCACTTCAGACCAGATTTCCTAGTGCAGAATGGCTGGGACGACACCTCAGCTCCTGGGGCCCAGTGCAGACTCCGCGATATAGAGCCTGAGCTGCAGCCAACCCGGCCCTCGAGAGCTCCGCCCCCTCCCTCCCACTGACTCTGACAGGATCTCTACACAACAGCCCAGCCCACAGCCCACGGGGTAGTGCATGCTCTCACTTCTCCATTCTCTGATCAAAATATAAAGTTTCCTTTGCTTGTGAACCAAACTCAGTCTCGATCTGTTGGCCCCAATGACACTGGGCAGGGGGACACTTGTTGGGGTCCACTCTGGAGGATCAGTAACAGAAACTGAGACTATTGTAACCTCAATGAACAGATGTGTGAGCCAAACTGTAGTTAACATAGAACAGTGTATAAGGCTCGGGTAAAATAAGATGTTTCTAACACTTCCATTTGATATTTCCATCACTTTATTATAAGCAAGTTCAGTGAAAAGGTTTGTCTTATTTGTCAGGTCAATATTAGAGAAACGAAGTGATTTCTTTCCAAGGATGTACATCTAATAATCTTGGTTAAAGCTTCAATCTTGTTTTAAATGCTTTTCCATTGAAAATGATACCTCTCTTTCAGCTCCCCCATTTCTGAGAAGTATAAAATCTTATAATTTATTATTACCAAAGGGGAAAGGTGGGAGGAGGGATAAATTAACAGTTTGGGATTAACACATACACACTGCTATGTATAAAATAGATCATCAACAAGGAACTACTGTATAGCACAGGGAACTACACTCAACATTTTGCAATAAGCTATAAGGGGAAATAATCTGGAAAAGAATAGATATTTTTATTGTCATTGTCATCTATCAATGACAGTTAAAGTGTAACCTAAGGGAAGCTGGTGGTGAGTGCTTCTGACCCTGAAGACTTCAATCACCTAAAGTTTGGACTCTGCCTACTTCCCAAGGCCCTTAATGAACATATGTGTAGCCGTAGCTTAAAAAATTCCCCAGTTTGGGTTTTGGGCAGACACTGATTTTGAAAAAGCCCTGGTGTTCTCCTTACATGAATGGGACTCTTCCTACTGCTAAAACATGTCTGTCACACCCAGAGGATGGTATACCGTCTGATCGGGAAGAGTTTGGAAAAGGCATCTCATCTCCTCATCTCCTGGTGCTCGGGTTCACCCCTCCAGCGTCTTTACTAACAGTCTCCCCACTTGGAGATGTCAGCACTGTCAACATCCTGTTGCGTACAGTTTGGAATTTGTCCAGAGGATGAAGCGGAAGGATGAGGAACAATGAGAGACAAGTCCTAGGTGTTCAGACAGGCACATGTCACTCTAATTTCCAACCAGGAAGACGAATTGACCAAAGGCTAGGGTTGCCCATGGAAACAGTATAGGGCTTGAGGAAATCCCGCTGCTTTGTGGCCAGTTCCCATAAACACAAGTTGAACAATGGAACTCGGGGGCAGTAAAATTCACGAAACTGCAGAGTTGAAAATATCCATCACTGAAAAATGTCTTGAGGAAAGTCAGAGAAAAGGACTTGTAAGCAAGGGAGAATGGCAGGAAAGGGATCTGAGGAGGTAGAAAGGACTCGCCATTAAGCACGAGAAAAGGAGCTGAACATTGCCAACATTGCAGTTGGCCAAAAAGGGTGTATGCGTTTTTTTCTGTATATATTCAAGAAAAGGGCATACACTTTTTTAGCCAAGCAAACAGGTGGGCACTGGAAGTCAATACTACAAAAGATATCACTTCGCATCAGTCAGAAGAGCCATCCTCATAAAGCGTAAACAACAGAAATGCAGGACAGGGCAAGAAGAGGGAGCCCTGTGAGACTTATAGTGGAAATGTATATTGCCAACGGCCATTCTGGAGAAGTGTATTGTGTTTACTAAAGCATCTAAAAAATGAGCTACAGAGCATAGGGCACTTGCACTCATGGGCGTATATCTTGGGAAAAACAAAAATCGAGAGGACACAGGCACCCCAATGTTTACCCCCTCTCTGTTTAAAAGATCCTCGACTAGGATATAACTTAAATGTCTCTGGAGAGAAAAAATGGATAAAGATGTGGTACTTAGGTAGAGTGGAATATTATTCAGCCTGGAAATCAATGAACTATGGCCAGTTGTAACAACTCCGGAGGAGTTACGTATGATCATTCTAAGTGACATAATTCAAAAAGAAAAAGACACATATCATAAGATATCACTTAAAGGTGGAATCCAAAATGGCTACACATGAAATAAATTACAAAACAAAAACATAGTCAAATATGTAGGAAACACGCATAAGGCTGCTAAACGGGAAAGGTGGGGAGGGGAGAGGCATCATCCAGGAGGTTGAAATTAGCAAAGATACCATTCCAAATACCAAACTGATAATCAACAAAGCCCACACGGTAGCTAAAAGAACTGCACTCAGCACACTCAAGTCACCGGAAAAGAATATATACGACTGGTAAGAATCTGAAAAAGAATTTACTGATGTCTCTCTGTACGTGAATCAAGTGGATGTACAGCAGCAAGAAACAGAGCTTTGAAAATCAGCTGTAACCAATATAGTAATAAATTGAAAAAAATAAACGACAGAGAGACAGAGAAAACCTCTTACAACTTTTCCTCAGGGACGGTGATGCAACATGGATTGAACACATCTAGACCCACAGCAGGATGAGACATAAGGCTGGAAACTGTTTGCACTAAGAGAAATGTGAGGTTGGGTGAGGAAATGCACACCCTTTAAAGTAATACTACCTGGTACCCATTCAATGGGTCCCAAAATACTGCCTGGTACCCATTCAATGGGTCCCAAATCTGCAGGTTCAAGGGATCTTCCTACAGCTAAAACATGCATGGAAAACCCAGAGGACTGTACACCATGTGATCGGGAGATGTGTCTAAAATGCAGCTCATTTATCCTCTCCTGGTGCTCCTGTTCACCGTTCCAGCCACGTTACTTAGAATCTGCCCACTTGGAGAATCAGCACATTTCAACTTCTGTTTCACACATTTTGCAAATTGTGAGGAGGATGAACGGGAAGAGGGGGAACCAATGAGAGAATAGTTGTAGGGGTTTGGACGGGCACATATCACTCTAATTTCCCATTAAGAATAAGAATTGAAAAAAGGCTCAGCCCGCCTCGCCGGAGCCAAAATAGGGCCTGAAGCAATCCTGCGGGTTTGAGGCCAGCTCACAAAAGAGCAACTTAAAAAATGGAGCTCAGGGTCACTGCAATTCACAAACCTGCAGAGTTATAAATGAAAACTAACGTCCAAAAATATGTTGAGGTAAGGCAAAGAAGAGGATCTGAATGCAAGACAGAATTGCAAGAAACAGATTTCAAGAGATAGATTGGACTCGTCTTTAAAGCACATGAAAAGCGGCAGAATTTCGACAATGATGCAGTTGGCCCAAAAGGGCGTATGCGTTTTTTCCTGATTATATCCAGGAAAAACCGCATACGCCCTTATGGGCAATGAAGCAAGCAAGCAATGCAAATGTGCACAACAAAGAAGTCTCATTTCCCACCGGTCAAAAGGGCCATCCTAAAAAATTGTAAAAACCAGAAATGCAGGACAGGCCATGGAGAACAGGGAGCCTTTATACGCTGATGGGCAGTGTGTGAACTGCCAAGAGCCACTCTGGAGAAGTGTATGGTGGTTCCTAAATCATCTAAAAAACAGAGCTACAGAGCATAGGACACTTCCAATCATGGGAATATATCTAGGGAAGTCTAAAAATCAACAAGACACAAGCACACCACAGTTTAGGGCTACTCTGTTTACAAGAACCTCAACTTCAGTACACCTTAAATATCCCAGGAAAGAGAACAATGGATAAAGAAGATGTGGTACTTATGTACAATGGAATATCTCTTCACCATGAAATCAAGGTAATAAGGCTAGTAGAAGGATAAAGAGTAGATTTAGGTCCGATAATACTACTTGAAATAAGTCAAACAGAAAAAGAAACATATCATAAGATATCACTTATAGAGGGAGGGTAAATATGGCTGCACAAGAAATGAATTACAGAACAGTGTCTCACATTTAGAAAACACACTTATGTCAGCTTAAGGGGAAAGGAGAGGTGGGGTGATGCATAAAACCAGAGTTTGAAATTAGCACAGATACCGTTCAATAAACCAAATAGATATTAGACAAGATCTACACCTTGCTCAATGAACTGGCCTCAACACACCTTATAAACCGCAGAGAAATATATCTGAGTAATAAGAATCTTAAAATCCATGTATTGATATATCTCCATAAGGGAATCAAGTGTGTGCAGAGCGGCACAAACACAGCAGTGAAAATGAGCTAAACCCCATTATAGAAATAAATTTTAAAAACAAAACGCAGAAACAATGAAAGAGAGAAAAATTCTTACAAAATTTGCTCAGGGGCTGTGATGCAACCTGGATTGACCACATATAAACCCACAGCTGGATAACACATAAGGCTGGACACTTGGGGCTGAGAGGATTGGTGAGCTTTGGTGAGCAACTGCCAAAAGTTTAATGCAATACTTCATGCTACTCATTCCAAGGGTTCCAACAATCCAGGTTGAAGGGAATCTTCCTACAGCTAAACCATGCTTGGGAAACCCAGCGACTGGTATACCATATGATCGGGAAAGGTTTCTAAAACGCACCTCATTTTTCCTCTCCTGGGGCTCCGGATCGACATTCCAGCCGCTTTACTAACAACATCCCCACATGGAGAGTCAATGCCTTTAAGTTCTGGTATCGCACAGTCTGCAGTTAGTGCGGAGGATGAATGGGAATACAGGGAACCAGTGAGAAACAAGCTGTAGCGGTTTCAATGGGCACATGTCACTCTAATTTCACATCAGTAAGAAGAATAAACCAAAGGCACAGCAAGGTGCCCCAGAAGAAGAATAGGGCCTGAAGGAATCCTGTGGTTATGAGGCAAGATCACAAAAATATGAGCAGAAAAATGGAGCTAAGGGCCACTGCAATTCAAAAACGTGCAGAGTTATAAAGGCCAACTATTTTCAAAAAATATATTGAGGTAAGGCTATGAAGAGACATTGAAAGCAAGGCAGAATTGCAGGAAACCTATTTCAGGAGGTAGACAGGAATTGCATTTAAAGCATAGGAAAAGAGGCAGAACGTGGAAAATGATGCACTTGGCCAAAAAGGGCGTATGCGTTTTTTCCCGAATATATTCAGGAAAAAACGCATACGCCCTTTTTGGCCAACCAAGCAAGCTTGCAAAGGAAATCTGCACTACAATGAAGTCTCACTTCCCCCCGGTCAAAAGGGCCATCTGAAAAAAGTGTAAAATCCAGAAAGGCAGGACAGGCAATGGAGAACTGGGAGCCTTGTTATGCTGATGGGCAGGATGTAAATTGCCAACAGCCACTGGGGAGAAGTGTTTGGTGTTTCCTGAAACATCTAAAAAACAAAGCAACAGAGCCTAGGGCACTTCAACTTATGGTCCTACAGCTTAGGGAAATTATAATCAAAAAGACACAGCCACCCAAAATTTGGGACGGCTCTGTTTACAAGAACCTCGTTTATGGTACAAGTTCAATATCACAGAAAGTGAAAAATGGATAAAGAATTAGTGGTACTTACGTACAATGCAGTATCACTCAGCAATGAAATCTATGTCAACAGTCCTGTAGCAGAAAATGAGTGGGTTCAGGTATGACGACTCTAACTGAAATAAGTCACACAGAAAAAGAAACATCATAAGATATCACTAATACACGGAATGTAAACTTGGCTACACAGGAAGTGGATTACAAAACAGAACAGGGTCTCAAATTTAGAAAACCAACTTATGCTTGCTTACGGGGAAAGGTGAGTTGGGGTGCTGCATAAAACCAGAGATTGAAATGAGCACAGATAAAGTTCCTTAAGCCAAATATGGAATAGACAAGAGCTACTCCTTGCTCAACGAAATGGACTCAAAACCCCATATTAAACGCCTAAGAATGTACCTGACTAGTAAGTATCTTAAAACCTATGGATTGCTATGTCTCTGAAAGAGAATCAAGCGTGTGTACAGGGGTATAAATGCAGCAGTGATAGGATTGGAGAGGTTCGGTGAGCAAATGAAGACCCTTTGAAGTCATATTGCATGGTACCCATTCCACGGGTCTCAACTCTCCAGGTTTAAGGGATTCTTCCTTCAGCTAAAACATGCATGTGGAACCCAGAGTATGATCAACTGTGTGATCAGGAGACGTGTTCAAATATGTCTCAGTTTTCGTCCCCTGGTACTCGGGTGCAACATTCCAGACGCTTTACTAACACTCTCCCGACTTGGAGAGTCAGTGCCTTTAACCTCCTGTTTGGCCCAGTTTGCAATTTCTGCGGAAGATGAACAGGAATAGGTAGGACCAATGAGAGACTAGCTGGAGGTGTCTGGACGGGCAAATTTAACTCTCATTTCCCACCAGGAAGAGGAATTAACCAAAGGCTCAGCGTGCCGTGCCGGAACCAGATTGGGGCCTGAAGGAATCCTGCGGTGTTGCGGCCCGCTCACAAGAAAGCAAGTAGAAGAAAGGAGCTCAGAGGCACTGTAATTCACGAAACTGCAGAGTTATAAATGACAGCTATCGTCCAAAAATATACTGAAGTAAGGCTGACAAGAGGACTTGAAAGCGGGGAAGAATTGTAGGAAACCGATTTCAGTAGGTAGACTGGAATTGCATTTAAAGCATAGGAAAAGAGGCAGTACATCGACAATGATGCACTTGGCCAAAAAGGGCGTATGCGTTTTTTCCTGAATATATTCAGGAAAAAACGCATACGCCCTTTTTGGCCAACCAAGCAAGATTGCAAAGGAAATCTGCACTACAATGAAGTATCCCTTCCCCCCGGTCAAAAGGGCCATCTGAAAAAAGTGTAAAATCCAGAAAGGCAGGACCGGCCATGGAGAACTGGGAGCCTTGTTATGCTGATGGGCGGGATGTAAATTGCCAACAGCCACTCCGGAGAAGTGTATGGTGTTTCCTGAAACATCTAAAAAACAGATGAACAGAGCCTAGGGCACTTCCACTTATGGTCCTATAGGTTAGGGAAATTAAAATCAAAAAGACACAGCCACCCCAAAGTTTGGGACGGCTCTGTTTACAAGAAACTCTTTTACGGGACAGGTTCAATATCGCAGAAAGTTGAAAATGGATAAAGAAGTTGTGGTACTTACGTACAATGCAATATCACTCAGCAATGAAATCTATGTCATCAGGCCCGTAGCAGCATAATGAGTGGATTCAGGTATGATGATTCTAACTGAAATAAGTCACAAGAAAAAGGAATATCATAAGATATCACTAATACACGGAATGTAAACTTGGCTACACAGGAACTGGATTACAAAAGAGAACAGGGTCTCAAATTTAGAAAACCAACTTATGCTTGCTTAAGGGGAAAGGTGAGTTGGGGTGCTGCATAAAACCAGAGATTGAAATGAGCACAGATAAAGTTCCGTAAGCCAAATATGGACTAGACAAGAGCTACTCCTTGCTCAACGAAATGGACTCAACACCCCATATTAAACGCCTAAGAATGTACATGACTAGTAAGTATCTTAAACCCTATGGATTGCTATGTCTCCGAAAGAGAATCAAGCGTGTGTACAGTTGCATAAACGCAGCAGTGATAGTATTGGAGAGGTTCGGTGAGCAAATGAAGACCCTTTGAAGTCATATTGCATGGTACCCATTCCACGGGTCTCAACTCTCCAGGTTTAAGGGATTCTTCCTTCAGCTGAAACATGCCTGTGGAACCCAGAGTATGATCAACCGTGTCATCGGGAGACGTGTTCCACTATGTCTCAGTTCTCGTCCCCTGGTACTCGGGTGCAACATTCCAGACGCTTTACTAACACTCTCCCGACTTGGACAGTCAGTGCCTTTAACCTCCTGTTTGGCCCAGCTTGCAATTTCTGCGGAAGATGAACAGGAATAGGGAGAACCAATGAGAGACTAGCTGGAGGTGTCTGGACGGGCAAATTTAACTCTCATTTCCCACCAGGAAGAGGAATTAACCAAAGGCTCAGCGTGCCGTGCCGGAACCAGATTAGGGCCTGAAGCAATCCTGCGGTGTTGCGGCCAGCTCACAAGAAAGCGAGTTGAAGAAAGGAGCTCAGGGGCACTGTAATTCACAAACCTGCAGAGTTATAAATGACAGCTATCGTCCAAAAATATCTTGAAGTAAGGCTGCCAAGAGGACTTGAAAGCGGGGCAGAATTGCAGGAAACTGATTTCAGGAGGTGGACTGGAATTGCATTTAAAGCATAGGAAAAGGGGCAGAACGTCCACAATGATGCACTTGGCCAAAAGGGCGTATGCGTTTTTTCCTGAATATATTCAGGAAAAAACGCATACGCTCTTTTTGGCCAACCAAGCAAGCTTGCAAAGGAAATCTGCACTACAATGAAGTCTCACTTCCCCCCGATCAAAAGGGCCATCTGAAAAAAGTGTAAAATCCAGAAAGGCAGGACAGGACATGGAGAACTGGGAGCCTTCTTATGCTGATGGGCGGGATGTAAATTGCCAACAGTCACTCGAGAGAAGTGTATGGTGCTTCCTGAAACACCAAAAAACAGAGGATCAGAGCCTAGGGCACTTCCACTTATGGTCCTATAGCTTAGGGAAATTAAAATCAAAAAGACACAGCCACCCCAAAATTTGTGATGGCTCTCTTTAAAAAACCTCGTTTACAGTATAAGTTCAATATCGCAGAAAGGAAAAAATGGATAAAGAAGTTGTGGTACTTACGTACAATGCAATATCACTCAGCAATGACATCTATGTCATCAGGCCCATAGCAGCATAATGAGTGGATTCAGGTATGATGATTCTAACTGAAATAAGTCACACAGAAAAAGAAACATCATAGGATATCACTAATACACGGAATGTAAACTTGGCTACACAGGAACTGGATTACAAAACAGAACATGGTCTCAAATTTAGAAAACCAACATATGCTTGCTTCAGGGGAAAGGTGAGTTGGGGTGCTGCATAAAAGCAGAGGTTGAAATGAGCACAGATAAAGTTCCTTAAGCCAAATATGTAATAGACAAGAGCTACTCCTTGCTCAACGAAATGGACTCAAAACCCCATATTAAACGCCTAAGAATGTACCTGACTAGTATGTATCTTAAAACCTATGGATTGCTATGTGTCTGAAAGAGAATCAAGCGTGTGTACAGGGGCATAAACGCAGCAGTGATAGGATTGAAGAGGTTCGGTGAGCAAATGAAGACCCTTTGAAGTCATATTGCATGGTACCCATTCCACGGGTCTCAACTCTCCAGGTTTAAGGGATTCTTCCTTCAGCTAAAGCATGCATGTGGATCCCAGAGTATGATCAATCGTGTGATCGGGAGACGTGTTCCAATATGTCTCAGTTCTCGTCCCCTGGTACTCGGGTGCAACATTCCAGATGCTTTACTAACACTCTCCCGACTTGGAGAGTCAGTGCCTTTAAACTCCTGTTTGGCCCAGTTTGCAATTTCTGTGGAAGTTGAACAGGAATAGGGAGGACCAATGAGAGACTAGCTGGAGGTGTCTGGACGGGCAAATTTAACTCTCATTTCCCACCAGGAAGAGGAATTAACCAAGGCTCAGCATGCCGTGCCGGAACCAGATTAGGGCCTGAAGCAGTCCTGCGGTGTTGCGGCCAGCTCACAAGAAAGCGAGTTGAAGAAAGGAGCTCAGGGGCACTGTAATTCACAAACCTGCAGAGTTATAAATGACAGCTATCGTCCAAAAATATACTGAAGTAAGGCTGCCAAGAGGACTTGAAAGCGGGGCAGAATTGCACGAAACCGATTTCAGGAGGTAGACTGGAATTGCATTTAAAGCATAGGAAAAGAGGCAGAACGTCGACAATGATGCACTTGGACAAAAAGGGCGTATGCGTTTTTTCCTGAATACATTGAGGAAAAAACGCATTCGCCCTTTTTGGCCAACCAAGCAAGCTTGCAAAGGAAATCTGCACTACAATGAAGTCTCACTTCCCCCCGTCAAAAGGGCCATCTGAAAAAAGTGTAAAATCCAGAAAGGCAGGACAGGCCATGGAGAACTGGGAGCCTTGTTATGCTGATGGGTGGGATGTAAATTGCCAACAGCCACTCGGGAGAAGTGTATGGTGTTTCCTGAAACATCTAAAAAAGAAAGCAATAGAGCCTAGGGCACTTCCAATTATGGTCCTATAGCTTAGGGAAATTAAAATCAAAAAGACACAGCCACCCCAAAGTTTCGGACGGCTCTGTTTACAAGAACCTCGTTTATGGTACAAGTTCAATATCGCAGAAAGTGAAAAATGGATAAAGAATTTGTGCTACTTACGTACAATGCAGTATCACTCAGAAATGAAATCTATGTCATCAGGCCCGTAGCAGCATAGTGAGTGGATTCAGGTATGACGATTCTAACTGAAATAAGTCACACAGAAAAAGAAACATCATAAGATATCACTAATACACGGAATGTAAACTTGGCTACACAGAAACTGAATTACAAAACAGAACAGGGTCTCAAATGTAGAAAACCAACTTATGCTTGCTTAAGGGGAAAGGTGAGTTGGGGTGCTGCATAAAACCAGAGATTGAAAAGAGCACAGATAAAGTTCCTTAAGCCAAATATATAATAAACAAGAGCTACTCCTTGTTCAACAAAATGGACTCAACACCCCATATTAAACGCCTAAGAATGTACCTGACTAGTAAGTATCTTAAATCCTATGGATTGCTATGTCTCCGAAAGAGAATCAAGCATGTGTACAGGGGCATAAACGCAGCAGTGATAGGATTGGAGAGGCTCGGTGAGCAAATGAAGACCCTTTGAAGTCATATTGCATGGTACCCATTCCACGGGTCTCAACTCTCCAGGTTTAAGGGATTCTTCCTTCAGCTGAAACATGCCTGTGGAACCCAGAGTATGATCAACCGTGTGATCCGGAGATGTGTTCCAATATGTCTCAGTTCTCGTCCCCTGGTACTCGGGTGCAACATTCCAGACGCTTTACTAACACTCTCCTGACTTGGAGAGTCAGTGCCTTTAACCTCCTGTTTGACCCAGTTTGCAAATTCCGCGGAAGATGAACAGTAATAGGGAGAACCGATGAGAGACTAGCTGGAGGTGTCTGGACGGGGAAATTTAACTCTCATTTCCAACCAGGAAGAGGAATTAACCAAAGGCTCAGCATGCCATGCCGAAACCGGATTAGGGCCTGAAGCAATACTGCGGTGTTGCGGGCAGCTCACAAGAAAGCGAGTTGAAGAAAGGAGCTCAGGGGCACTGTAATTCACAAACCTGCAGAGTTATAAATGACAGCTATCGTCCAAAAATACACTGAAGTAAGGCTGCCAAGAGGACTTGAAAGCGGGGCAGAATTGCAGGAAACCGATTTCAGGAGGTAGACTGGAATTGCATTTAAAGCATAGGAAAAGAGGCAGAACGTCCACAATGATGCACTTGGCCAAAAAGGGCGTATGCGTTTTTTCCTGAATGTATTCGGGAAAAAACGCATACACACTTCTTGGCCAACCAAGCAAGCTTGCAAAGGAAATCTGCACTACAATGAAGTCTCACTTCCGCCCGGTCAAAAGGGTCATATGAAAAAAGTGTAAAATCCAGAAAGGCAGGACAGGCCATGGAGAACTGGGAGCCTTGTTATGCTGAAGCGCGGGATGTAAATTGCCAACCGCCACTCGGGTGAAGTGTATGGTGTTTCCTGAAACATATAAAAAACAAAGCAACAGAGCCTAGGGCACTTCCACTTATGGTCCTATAGCTTAGGGAAATTAAAATCAAAAAGACACAGCCACCCCAAAGTTTGGGACGGCTCTGTTTACAAGAACCTCGTTTACGGTACAAGTTCAATTTCGCAGAAAGTGAAAAATGTATAAAGAATTTGTGGTACTTACGTACAATGCAATATCACTCAGCAATGAAATCTATGTCATCAGGCCCGTAGCAGCATAATGAGTGGATTCAGGTATGATGATTCTAACTGAAATAAGTCACACAGAAAAAGAAACATCATAAGATATCACTAATACACGGAATGTAAACTTGGCTACACAGGAACTGGATTACAAAAGAGAACAGGGTCTCAAATTTAGAAAAGCAACTTATGCTTGCTTAAGGGGAAAGTTGAGTTGGGGTGCTGCATAAAACCAGAGATTGAAATGAGCACAGATAAAGTTCCTTAAGCCAAATATGGAATAGACAAGAGCTACTCCTTGCTCAACGAAATGGACTCAACACCCCATATTAAACGCCTAAGAATGTACCTGACTAGTAAGTATCTTAAAACCTATCGATCGCTATGTCTCCGAAGGAGAATCAAGCATGTGTACAGGGGCATAAACGCAGCAGTGATAGGATTGGAGAGGTTGGGTGAGCAAATGAAGACCCTTTGAAGTCATATTGCATGGTACCCATTCCACGGGTCTCAACTCTCCAGGTTTAAGGGATTCTTCCTTCAGCTAAAGCATGCATGTGGAACCCAGAGTATGATCAACCATGTGATCGGGAGACGTGTTCCAATATGTCTCAGTTCTCGTCCCATGGTACTCGGGTGCAACATTGCAGATGCTTTACTAACACTCTCCCGACTTGGAGAGTCAGTGCCTTTAACCTCCTGTTTGGCCCAGTTTGCAATTTCTGCGGAAGATGAACAGGAATAGGGAGAACCAATGAGAGACTAGCTGGAGGTGTCTGGACGGGCAAATTTAACTCTCATTTCCCACCAGGAAGAGGAATTAACCAAAGGATCAGCGTGCTGTTCCAGAACAAGATTAGGGCCTGAAGCAATCCTGCGGTGTTGCGGCCAGCTCACAAGAAAGCGAGTTGAAGAAAGGAGCTCAGGGTTACTGTAATTCATAAACCTGCAGAGTTATAAATGACAGCTATCGTCCAAAAATATACTGAAGGAAGGCTGCCAAGAGGACTTGAAAGCGGGGCAGAATTACAGGAAACCGATTTCAGGAGGTAGACTGGAATTGCATTTAAAGCATAGGAAAAGAGGCAGAACGTTGACAATGATGCACTTGGCCAAAAAGGGCGTATGAGTTTTTTCCAGGAAAAACGCATACGCCCTTTTTGGCCAACCAAGCAAGCTTGCAAAGGAAATCTGCACTACAATGAAGTCTCACTTCCCCGGGTCAAAAGGGCCATCTGAATAAAGTGTAAAATCCAGAAAGGCAGGACAGGCCATGGAGAACTGGGAGCCTTGTTATGCTGACGGGCGGAATGTAAATAGCCAACAGCCACTCTGGAGAAGTGTATGGCGTTTCCTGATACATCTAAAAAACAAAGCAACAGTGCCTAGGGCACTTCCACTTATGGTCCTATAGGTTAGGGAAATTAAAATCAAAAAGGCACAGCCACCCCAAAGTTTGGGACAGCTCTGTTTTCAACAACCTCGTTTACGGTACAAGTTCAATATCGCAGATAGTGAAAAATGGATAAAGATATGTTGGTACTTACGTACAATGCAATATCACTCAGCAATGAAATCTATGTCATCAGGCCCATAGCAGCATAATGAGTGGATTCAGGTATGATGACTCTAACTGAAATAAGTCACACAGAAAAAGAAACATCATAAGATATCAGTAATACACGGAATGTAAACTTGGCTACACAGGAACTGGATTACAAAACAGAACAGGGTCTCAAATGTAGAAAACCAACTTATGCTTGCTTAAGGGGAAAGGTGAGTTGGGGTGCTGCATAAAACCAGAGATTGAAATGAGCACAGATAAAGTTCCTTAAGCCAAATATGTAATAGACAAGAGCTACTCCTTGCTCAACGAAATGGACTCAACATCCCATATTAAACGCCTAAGAATGTAACTGACTAGTAAGTATCGTAAAACGTATGGATCACTATGTCTCAGTAAGAGAATCAAGCGTGTGTACAGGGGCATAAACACAGCAGTGATAGGATTGGAGAGGTTCGGTGAGCAAATGAAGACCCTTTGAAGTCATATTGCATGGTACCCATTCCACGGGTCTCAACTCACCAGGTTTAAGGGATTCTTCCTTCAGCTAAATCATGCATGTGGAACCCAGAGTATGATCAACCGTGTGATCGGGAGACGTGTTCCAATATGTCTCAGTTCTCGTCCCCTGGTACTCGGGTACAACATTCCAGACGCTTTACTAACACTCTCCCGACTTGGAGAGTCAGGGCCTTTAACCTCCTGTTTGGCCCAGTTTGCAATTTCTGCGGAAGATGAACAGGAATAGGGAGAACCAATGAGAGACTAGCTGGAGGTGTCTGGACGGGCAAATTTAACTCTCATTTCCCACCAGGAAGAGGAATTAACCAAAGGCTCAGCGTGCCGTGCCGGAACCAGATTAGGGCCTGAAGCAATCCTGCGTTGTTGCGGCCATCTCACAAGAAAGCCAGTTGAAGAAAGGAGCTCAGGGGCACTGTAATTCACAAACCTGCAGAGTTATAAATGACAGCTATCGTCCAAAAATATACTGAAGTAAGGCTGCCAAGAGGACTTGAAAGCGGGGCAGAATTGCAGGAAACCGATTTCAGGAGGTACACTGGAATTGCATTTAAAGCATAGGAAAAGAGGCAGAACGTCGACAATGATGCAGTTGGCCAAAAAGGGCGTATGCATTTTTTCCTGAATATATTCAGGAAAAAACGCATACGCACTTTTTGGCCAACCAAGCAAGCTTGCAAAGTATATCTGCACTACAGTGAAGTCTCACTTCCCCCTGGTCAAAAGGGCCATCTGAAAAAAGTGTAAAATCCAGAAAGGCAGGACAGGCCATGGAGAACTGGGAGCCTTGTTATGCTGATGGGCGGGATGTAAATTGCCAACAGCCACTCGGGAGAAGTGTATGGTGTTTCCTGAAACATCTAAGAAACAAAACAACAGAGCCTAGGGCACTTCCACTTATGGTCCTATAGCTTAGCGAAATTAAAATCAAAAAGACACAGCCACCCCAAAGTTTGGGATGGCTCTGTTTACAAGAACCTTGTTTACGGTACAAGTACAATATCGCAGAAAGTGAAAAATGGATAAAGAAGTTGTGGTACTTACGTACAATGCAATATCACTCAGCAATGAAATCTATGTCATCAGGCCCGTAGCAGCATAATGAGTGGATTCAGGTATGATGATTCTAACTGAAATAAGTCACACAGAAAAAGAAACATCATAAGATATCACTAATACAAGGAATATAAACTTGGCTACACAGGAACTGGATTACAAAAGAGAACAGGGTCTCAAATTTAGAAAACCAACTTATGCTTGCTTAAGGGGAAAGGTGAGTTGGGGTGCTGCATAAAACCAGAGATTGAAATGAGCACAGATAAAGTTCCTTAAGCCAAATATGGAATAGACAAGAGCTACTCCTTGCTCAACGCAATGGACTCAACACCCCATATTAAACGCCTAAGAATGTAGCTGACTAGTAAGTATCTTAAAACCTATAGATTGCTATGTCTCCAAAAGAGAATCAAGAGTGTGTACAGGGGCATGAACGCAGCAGTGATAGGATTGGAGAGGTTCGGTGAGCAAATGAAGACCTTTTGAAGTCACATTGCATGGTACCCATTCCACGGGTCTCAACTCTCCACGTTTAAGGGATTCTTCCTTCAGCTAAAACATGCATGTGGAACCAGAGTATGATCAACCGTGTGATCGGGAGAGGTGTTCAAATATGTCTCAGTTTTCATCCCCTGGTACTCGGGTGCAATATTCCAGACGCTTTACTAACACTCTCCCGACTTGGAGAGTCAGTGCCTTTAACCTCCTGTTTGGCCCAGTTTGCAATTTCTGCAGAAGATGAACAGGAATAGGGAGAACCAATGAGAGACTAGCTGGAGGTGTCTGGACGGGCAAATTTAACTCTCATTTCCCACCAGGAAGAGGAATTAACCAAAGGCTCAGCATGCCGTGCCGGAAAGAGATTAGGGCCTGAAGCTATCCTGCGGTGTTGCGGCCAGCTCACAAGAAAGCGAGTTGAATAAAGGAGCTCAGGGGCACTGTAATTCACAAACCTACAGAGTTATAAATGACAGCTATCGTCCAAAAATATAGTGAAGAAAGGCTGCCAAGAGGACTTGAATGCGGGGCAGAATTGCAGGCAACCGATTTCAGAAGGTAGACAGGAATTGCATTTAAAGCATAGGAAAAGAGGCAGAACGTGGAAAATGATGCACATGGCCAAAAAGGGCGTATGCGTTTTTTCCTGAATATATTCAGGAAAAAACGCATACGCACTTTTTGGCCAACCAAGCAAGCTTGCAAAGGAAATCTGCACCACAATGAAGTCTCACTTCCCCCCGGTCAAAAGGGCCATGTGAAAAAAGTGTAAAATCCAGAAAGGCAGGACAGGCCATGGAGAACTGGGAGCCTTGTTATGCTGATGGGCGGGATGTAAATTGGCAACAGCCACTGGGGAGAAGTCTATGGTGTTTCCTGAAACATCTAAAAAACAAAGCAACAGAGCCTAGGGCACTTCCACTTATGGTCCTATAGATTAGGGAAATTAAAATCAAAAAGACACAGCCACCCCAAAGTTTGGGACGGCTCTGTTGACAAGAACCTCGTTTACGGTACAAGTTCAATATCGCAGAAAGTGAAAAATGGATAAAGAATTTGTGGTACTTACGTACAATGCAATATCACTCAGCAATGAAATCTATGTCATCAGGCCCGTAGCAGCATAATGAGTGGATTCAGGTATGATGATTCTAACTGAAATAAGTCACACAGAAAAAGAAACATCATAAGATATCACTGATACACGGAATGTAAACTTGGCTACACAGGAACTGGATTACAAAACAGAAGAGGGTCTCAAATTTAGAAAACCAACTTATGCTTGCTTAAGGGGAAAGGTGAGTTGGGGTGCTGCATAAAACCAGAGATTGAAATGAGCACAGATAAAGTTCCTTAAGCCAAATATGGAGTAGACAAGAGCTACTCCTTGCTCAACGAAATGGACTCAACACCCCATATTAAACGCCTAAGAATGCACCTGACTAGTAAGTATCTTAAAACCTATGGATTGCTATGTCTCCGAAAGAGAATCAAGCGTGTGTACAGGGGCATAAACGCAGCAGTGATAGGATTGGAGAGGTTCGGTGAGCAAATGAAGACCCTTTGAAGTCATATTGCATGGTACCCATTCCACGGGTCTCAACTCTCCAGGATTAAGGGATTCTTCCTTCAGCTAAAACATGCATGTGGAACCCAGAGTATGATCAACCGTGTGATCGGGAGACGTGTTCAAATATGTCTCAGTTTTCATCCCCTGGTACTCAGGTGCAATATTCCAGACGCTTTACTAACACTCTCCCGACTTGGAGAGTCAGTGCCTTTAACCTCCTGTTTGGCCCAGTTTGCAATTTCTGCAGAAGATGAACAGGAATAGGGAGAACCAATGAGAGACTAGCTGGAGGTGTCTGGACGGGCAAATTTAACTCTCATTTCCCAGCAGGAAGAGGAATTAACCAAAGGCTCAGCGTGCCGTGCTGGAACCAGATTAGGGCCTGAAGCAATCCTGCGGTGTTGCGGCCAGCTCACAAGAAAGCGAGTTGAAGAAAGGAGCTCAGGGGCACTGTAATTCACAAACCTGCAGAGTTATAAATGACAGCTATCGTCCAAAAATATACTGAAGTAAGGCTGCCAAGAGGACTTGAAAGCGGGGCAGAATTGCAGGAAACCGATTTCAGGAGGTAGACTGGAATTGCATTTAAAGCATAGGAAAAGAGGCAGAACGTCCACAATGATGCACTTGGACAAATAGGGCGTATGCGGTTTTTCCTGAATATATTCAGGAAAAAACACATACGCCCTTTTTGCCCAAGCAAGCAATCTTGCAAAGGAAATCTGCACTACAATGAAGTCTCACTTCCCCTGGTGAAAAGGGCCATCTGAATAAAGTGTAAAATCCAGAAAGGCAGGACAGGCCATGGAGAACTGGGAGCCTTGTTATGCTGATGGGCGGGATGTAAATTGCCAACAGCCACTCCGGAGAAGTGTATGGCGTTTCCTGAAACATCTAAAAAACAAAGCAACAGAGCCTAGGGCACTTCCACTTATGGTCCTATAGCTTAGGGAAATTAAAATCAAAAAGACACAGCCACCCCAAAGTTTGGGACGGCTCTGTTTTCAAGAACCTCGTTTACGGTACAAGTTCAATATCGCAGATAGTGAAAAATGGATAAAGATATGTTGGTACTTACGTACAATGCAATATCACTCAGCAATGAAATCTATGTCATCAAGCCCGCAGCAGCATAATGAGTGGATTCAGGTATGATGATTCTAACTGAAATAAGTCACACAGAAAAAGAAACATCATAAGATATCACTAATACACGGAATGTAAACTTGGCTACACAGGAACTGAATTACAAAACAGAACAGGGTCTCAAATTTAGAAAACCAACTTATGCTTTCTTAAGGGGAAAGGTGAGTTGGGGTGCTGCATAAAACCAGAGATTGAAATGAGCACAGATAAAGTTCCTTAAGCTAAATATGGAATAGACAAGAGCTACCTCTTGTTCAACGAGATGGACTCAACACCCCATATTAAACGCCTAAGAATGTAGCTGATTAGTAAGTATCTTAAAACCTATGGATTGCTATTTTCCGAAAGAGAATCAAGCGTGTGTACAGGGGCATAAACGCAGCAGTGATAGGATTGGAGAGGTTCGGTGAGCAAATGAATACCCTTTGAAGTCATATTGCATGGTACCCATTCCACGGGTCTCAGCTCTCCAGGTTTAAGGGATTCTTCCTTCAGGTAAAACATGCATGTGGAACCCAGAGTATGATCAACCGTGTGATCGGGAGACGTGTTCAAATATGTCTCAGTTGTCGTCCCCTGGTACTCGGGTGCAACATTCCAGACGCTTTACTAACACTCTCCCGAATTGGAGAGTCAGTGCCTTTAACCTGCTGTTTGGCCCAGTTTAAAATTTCAGTGGAAGATGAACAGGAATAGGGAGAACCAATGAGACACTATCTGGAGGTTTCTGGACGGGCAAATTTAACTCTCATTTCCCACCAGGAAGAGGAATTAACCAAAGGCTCAGCATGCCGTGCCGGAAAGAGATTAGGGCCTGAAGCTATCCTGCGGTGTTGCGGCCAGCTCACAAGAAAGCGAGTTGAATAAAGGAGCTCAGGGGCACTGTAATTCACAAACCTACAGAGTTATAAATGACAGCTATCGTCCAAAAATATAGTGAAGAAAGGCTGCCAAGAGGACTTGAATGCGGGGCAGAATTGCAGGCAACCGATTTCAGAAGGTAGACTGGAATTGCATTTAAAGCATAGGAAAAGAGGCAGAACGTGGAAAATGATGCACTTGGCCAAAAAGGGCGTATGCGTTTTTTCCTGAATATATTCAGGAAAAAATGCATACGCACTTTTTGGTCAACCAAGCAAGCTTGCAAAGGAAATCTGCACCACAATGAAGTCTCACTTCCCCCCAGTCAAAAGGGCCATCTGAAAAAAGTGTAAAATCCAGAAAGGCAGGACAGGCCATGGAGAACTGGGAGCCTTGTTATGCTGATGGGCGGGAGGTAAATTGCCAACAGCCACTGGGGAGAAGTCTATGGTGTTTCCTGAAACATCTAAAAAACAAAGCAACAGAGCCTAGGGCACTTCCACTTATGGTCCTATAGCTTAGGGAAATTAAAATCAAAAACACACAGCCACCCCAAACTTTGGGACGGCTCTGTTTACAAGAACCTCGTTTACGGTACAAGTTCAATATCGCAGAAAGCGAAAAATGGATAAAGAAATTGAGGTACTTACGTACAATGCAGTATCACTCAGCACTGACATCTATGTCATCAGGCCCGTAGCAGCATAATGAGTGGATTCAGGTATGATGATTCTAACTGAAATAAGTCACACAGAAAAAGAAACGTCATAAGATATCACTAATACAGGGAATGTCAACTTGGCTACACAGGAACTGGAGTAGAAAACAGAACAGGGTCTCAAATTTAGAAAACCAACTTATGCTTGCTTAAGGGGAAAGGTGAGTTGGGGTGCTGCATAAAACCAGAGATTGAAATGAGCACAGATAAAGTTCCTTAAGCCAAATATGGAATAGACAAGAGCTACTCCTTGCTCAACGAAATGGACTCAACACCCCATATTAAACGCCTAAGAATGTACCTGACAAGTAAGTATCTTAAAACCTATGGATTGCTATGTCTCCGAAAGAGAATCAAGCGTGTGTACAGGGGCATAAACGCAGGAGTGATAAGATTGGAGAGGTTCGGTGAGCAAATGAAGACCCTTTGAAGTCATATTGCATGGTACCCATTCCACGGGTCTCAACTCACCAGGTTTAAGGGATTCTTTCTTCAGCTAAAACATGCATGTTGAAGCCAGAGTATGATCAAGCATGTGATCGGGAGACGTGTTCAAATATGTCTCAGTTCTCCTCCCCTGGTACTCGGGTGCAACATTCCATACGCTTTACTAATGCTCTCCCGACTTGGAGAGTCAGTTCCTTTAACCTCCTGTTTGGCCCAGTTTGCAATTTCTGCAGAAGATGAACAGGAATAGGGAGAACCAATGAGACACTAGCTGGAGGTGTCTGGACGGGTAAATTTAGCTCTCATTTCCCACCAGGAAGAGGAATTAACCAAAAGCTCAGTGTGCCGTACCGGATCCAGATTAGGGCCTGAAGCAATCCTGCGATATTGCGGCCAGCTCACAAGAAAGCGAATTGAAGAAAGGAGCTCAGGGGCACTGTAATTCACAAACCTGCAGAGTTATAAATGACAGCTATCGTCCAAAAATATACTGAAGTAAGGCTGCCAAGAGGACTTGAAAGCGGGGCAGAATTGCAGGAAACCGATTTCAGGAGGTAGACTGGAATTGCATTTAAAGCATAGGAAAAGAGGCAGAACGTCCACAATGATGCACTTGGCCAAAAAGGGCGTATGCATTCCTTCCTGAATATATTCAGGAAAGAACGCATACGCCCTTTTTGGCCAACCAAGCAAGCTTGCAAAGGAAATCTGCACCACAATGAAGTCCCACTTCCCCAGGTCAAAAGGGCCATCTGAAAAAAGTGTAAAATCCAGAAAGGCAGGACAGGCCATGGAGAACTGGGAGCCTTGTTATGCTGATGGGCGGGATGTAAATTGCCAACAGCCACTCTGGAGAAGTGTATGGAGTTTCCTGAAACAGTTAAAAAACAAAGCAACAGAGCCTAGGGCACTTCCACTTATGGTCCTATAGCTTAGGGAAACTAAAATCAAAAAGACACAGCCACCCCAATGTTTGGGATGGCTCTGTTTACAAGAACCTCGTTAACGGTACAAGTTCAATATCGCAGAAAATGAAAAATGGATAAAGAAGTTGTGGTACTTACGTACAATGCAATATCACTCAGCAATGAAATCTATGTCATCAAGCCCGCAGCAGCATAATGAGTGGATTCAGGTATGATGATTCTAACTGAAATAAGTCACACAGAAAAAGAAACATCATAAGATATCACTAATACACGGAATGTAAACTTGGCTACACAGGAACTGGATTACAAAACAGAAGAGGGTCTCAAATTTAGAAAACCAACTTATGCTTGCTTAAGGGGAAAGGTGAGTTGGGGTGCTGCATAAAACCAGAGATTGAAATGAGCACAGATAAAGTTCCTTAAGCCAAATATGGAGTAGACAAGAGCTACTCCTTGCTCAACGAAATGGACTCAACACCCCATATTAAACGCCTAAGAATGCACCTGACTAGTAAGTATCTTAAAACCTATGGATTGCTATGTCTCCGAAAGAGAATCAAGCGTGTGTACAGGGGCATAAACGCAGCAGTGATAGGATTGGAGAGGTTCGGTGAGCAAATGAAGACCCTTTGAAGTCATATTGCATGGTACCCATTCCACGGGTCTCAACTCTCCAGGATTAAGGGATTCTTCCTTCAGCTAAAACATGCATGTGGAACCCAGAGTATGATCAACCGTGTGATCGGGAGACGTGTTCAAATATGTCTCAGTTTTCATCCCCTGGTACTCAGGTGCAATATTCCAGACGCTTTACTAACACTCTCCCGACTTGGAGAGTCAGTGCCTTTAACCTCCTGTTTGGCCCAGTTTGCAATTTCTGCAGAAGATGAACAGGAATAGGGAGAACCAATGAGAGACTAGCTGGAGGTGTCTGGACGGGCAAATTTAACTCTCATTTCCCAGCAGGAAGAGGAATTAACCAAAGGCTCAGCCTGCCATGCTGGAACCAGATTAGGGCCTGAAGCAATCCTGCGGTGTTGCGGCCAGCTCACAAGAAAGCGAGTTGAAGAAAGGAGCTCAGGGGCACTGTAATTCACAAACCTGCAGAGTTATAAATGACAGCTATCGTCCAAAAATATACTGAAGTAAGGCTGCCAAGAGGACTTGAAAGCGGGGCAGAATTGCAGGAAACCGATTTCAGGAGGTAGACTGGAATTGCATTTAAAGCATAGGAAAAGAGGCAGAACGTCCACAATGATGCACTTGGACAAATAGGGCGTATGCGGTTTTTCCTGAATATATTCAGGAAAAAACACATACGCCCTTTTTGCCCAAGCAAGCAATCTTGCAAAGGAAATCTGCACTACAATGAAGTCTCACTTCCCCGGGTGAAAAGGGCCATCTGAATAAAGTGTAAAATCCAGAAAGGCAGGACAGGCCATGGAGAACTGGGAGCCTTGTTATGCTGATGGGCGGGATGTAAATTGCCAACAGCCACTCCGGAGAAGTGTATGGCGTTTCCTGAAACATCTAAAAAACAAAGCAACAGAGCCTAGGGCACTTCCACTTATGGTCCTATAGCTTAGGGAAATTAAAATCAAAAAGACACAGCCACCCCAAAGTTTGGGACGGCTCTGTTTTCAAGAACCTCGTTTACGGTACAAGTTCAATATCGCAGATAGTGAAAAATGGATAAAGATATGTTGGTACTTACGTACAATGCAATATCACTCAGCAATGAAATCTATGTCATCAAGCCCACAGCAGCATAATGAGTGGATTCAGGTATGATGATTCTAACTGAAATAAGTCACACAGAAAAAGAAACATCATAAGATATCACTAATACACGGAATGTAAACTTGGCTACACAGGAACTGAATTACAAAACAGAACAGGGTCTCAAATTTAGAAAACCAACTTATGCTTTCTTAGGGGAAAGGTGAGTTGGGGTGCTGCATAAAACCAGAGATTGAAATGAGCACAGATAAAGTTCCTTAAGCTAAATATGGAATAGACAAGAGCTACCTCTTGTTCAAAGAGATGGACTCAACACCCCATATTAAACGCCTAAGAATGTAGCTGATTAGTAAGTATCTTAAAACCTATGGATTGCTATTTCTCCGAAAGAGAATCAAGCGTGTGTACAGGGGCATAAACGCAGCAGTGATAGGATTGGAGAGGTTCGGTGAGCAAATGAATACCCTTTGAAGTCATATTGCATGGTACCCATTCCACGGGTCTCAGCTCTCCAGGTTTAAGGGATTCTTCCTTCAGGTAAAACATGCATGTGGAACCCAGAGTATGATCAACCGTGTGATCGGGAGACGTGTTCAAATATGTCTCTGTTGTCGTCCCCTGGTACTCGGGTGCAACATTCCAGACGCTTTACTAACACTCTCCCGAGTTGGAGAGACAGTGCCTTTAACCTCCTGTTTGGCCCAGTTTAAAATTTCAGCGGAAGATGAACAGGAATAGGGAGAACCAATGAGAGACTAGCTGGAGGTGTCTGGACGGGCAAATTTAACTCTCATTTCCCACCAGGAAGAGGAATTAACCAAAGGCTCAGCATGCCGTGCCGGAAAGAGATTAGGGCCTGAAGCTATCCTGCGGTGTTGCGGCCAGCTCACAAGAAAGCGAGTTGAATAAAGGAGCTCAGGGGCACTGTAATTCACAAACCTACAGAGTTATAAATGACAGCTATCGTCCAAAAATATAGTGAAGAAAGGCTGCCAAGAGGACTTGAATGCGGGGCAGAATTGCAGGCAACCGATTTCAGAAGGTAGACTGGAATTGCATTTAAAGCATAGGAAAAGAGGCAGAACATGGAAAATGATGCACTTGGCCAAAAAGGGCGTATGCGTTTTTTCCTGAATATATTCAGGAAAAAACGCATACACACTTTTTCGCCAACCAAGCAAGCTTGCAAAGGAAATCTGCACCACAATGAAGTCTCACTTCCTCCCGGTCAAAAGGGCCATCTGAAAAAAGTGTAAAATCCAGAAAGGCAGGACAGGCCATGGAGAACTGGGAGCCTTGTTATGCTGATGGGCGGGATGTAAATTGGCAACAGCCACTGGGGAGAAGTCTATGGTGTTTCCTGAAACATCTAAAAAACAAAGCAACAGAGCCTAGGGCACTTCCACTTATGGTCCTATAGCTTAGGGAAATTAAAATCAAAAAGACACAGCCACCCCAAAGTTTGGGACGGCTCTGTTTACAAGAACCTCGTTTAGGGTACAAGTTCAATATCACAGAAAGTGAAAAATGGATAAAGAATTTGTGGTACTTACGTACAATGCAATATCACTCAGCAATGAAATCTATGTCATCAGGCCCGTAGCAGCATAATGAGTGGATTCAGTATGATGATTCTAACTGAAATAAGTCACACAGAAAAAGAAACATCATAAGATATCACTAATACACGGAATGTAAACTTGGCTACACAGGAACTGGATTACAAAACAGAAGAGGGTCTCAAATTTAGAAAACCAACATGCTTGCTTAAGGGGAAAAGTGAGTTGGGGAGCTGCAGAAAACCAGAGATTGAAATGAGCACAGATAAAGTTCCTTAATCCAAATATGGAATAGACAAGAGCTACTCCTTGCTCAACGAAATGGACTCAACACCCCATATTAAACGCCTAAGAATGCACCTGACTAGTAAGTATCTTAAAACCTATGGATTGCTATGTCTCCAAAAGAGAATCAAGCGTGTGTACAGGGGCATAAACGCAGCAGTGATAGGATTGGAGAGGTTCGGTGAGCAAATGAATACCCTTTGAAGTCATATTGCATGGTACCCATTCCACGGGTCTCAGCTCTCCAGGTTTAAGGGATTCTTCCTTCAGGTAAAACATGCATGTGGAACCCAGAGTATGATCAACCGTGTGATCGGGAGACGTGTTCAAATATGTCTCAGTTGTCGTCCCCTGGTACTCGGGTGCAACATTCCAGACGCTTTACTAACACTCTCCCGAGTTGGAGAGTCAGTGCCTTTAACCTCCTGTTTGGCCCAGTTTAAAATTTCAGCGGAAGATGAACAGGAATAGGGAGAACCAATGAGAGACTAGCTGGAGGTGTCTGGACGGGCAAATTTAACTCTCATTTCCCACCAGGAAGAGGAAT
Source organism: Orcinus orca (assembly GCF_937001465.1). NCBI lineage: Eukaryota > Metazoa > Chordata > Mammalia > Artiodactyla > Delphinidae > Orcinus > Orcinus orca. The sequence continues at coordinate 31,819 of NW_026044004.1, forward strand.
TAACCAAAGGCTCAGCATGCCGTGCCGGAAAGAGATTAGGGCCTGAAGCTATCCTGCGGTGTTGCGGCCAGCTCACAAGAAAGCGAGTTGAATAAAGGAGCTCAGGGGCACTGTAATTCACAAACCTACAGAGTTATAAATGACAGCTATCGTCCAAAAATATAGTGAAGAAAGGCTGCCAAGAGGACTTGAATGCGGGGCAGAATTGCAGGCAACCGATTTCAGAAGGTAGACTGGAATTGCATTTAAAGCATAGGAAAAGAGGCAGAACGTGGAAAATGATGCACTTGGCCAAAAAGGGCGTATGCGTTTTTTCCTGAATATATTCAGGAAAAAACGCATACACACTTTTTCGCCAACCAAGCAAGCTTGCAAAGGAAATCTGCACCACAATGAAGTCTCACTTCCCCCCGGTCAAAAGGGCCATCTGAAAAAAGTGTAAAATCCAGAAAGGCAGGACAGGCCATGGAGAACTGGGAGCCTTGTTATGCTGATGGGCGGGATGTAAATTGGCAACAGCCACTGGGGAGAAGTCTATGGTGTTTCCTGAAACATCTAAAAAACAAAGCAACAGAGCCTAGGGCACTTCCACTTATGGTCCTATAGCTTAGGGAAATTAAAATCAAAAAGACACAGCCACCCCAAAGTTTGGGACGGCTCTGTTTACAAGAACCTCGTTTAGGGTACAAGTTCAATATCACAGAAAGTGAAAAATGGATAAAGAATTTGTGGTACTTACGTACAATGCAATATCACTCAGCAATGAAATCTATGTCATCAGGCCCGTAGCAGCATAATGAGTGGATTCAGTATGATGATTCTAACTGAAATAAGTCACACAGAAAAAGAAACATCATAAGATATCACTAATACACGGAATGTAAACTTGGCTACACAGGAACTGGATTACAAAACAGAAGAGGGTCTCAAATTTAGAAAACCAACATGCTTGCTTAAGGGGAAAAGTGATTTGGGGAGCTGCAGAAAACCAGAGATTGAAATGAGCACAGATAAAGTTCCTTAAGCCAAATATGGAATAGACAAGAGCTACTCCTTGCTCAACGAAATGGACTCAACACCCCATATTAAACGCCTAAGAATGCACCTGACTAGTAAGTATCTTAAAACCTATGGATTGCTATGTCTCCGAAAGAGAATCAAGCGTGTGTACAGGGGCATAAACGCAGCAGTGATAGGATTGGAGAGGTTCGGTGAGCAAATGAAGACCCTTTGAAGTCATATTGCATGGTACCCATTCCACGGGTCTCAACTCTCCAGGTTTAAGGGATTCTTCCTTCAGCTAAATCATGCATGTGGAACCCAGAGTATGATCAACCGTGTGATCGGGAGATGTGTTCCAATATGTCTCAGTTCTCGTCCCCTGGTACTCGGGTGCAACATTCCAGATGCTTTACTAACACTCTCCCGACTTGGAGAGTCAGTGCCTTTAACCTCCTGTTTGGCCCACTTTGCAATTTCTGCGGAAGATGAACAGGTATAGGGAGAACCAATGAGAGACTAGCTGGAGGTGTCTGGTTAGGCAAATTTATCTCTCATTTCCCACCAGGAAGAGGAATTAACCAAAGGCTCAGCGTGCCGAGCCGGAACCAGATTAGGGCCTGAAGCATCCTGCGGTGTTGCAGCCAGCTCACAAGAAAGCGAGTGGAAGAAAGGAGCTCATGGGCACTGTAATTCACAAACCTGCACAGTTATAAATGACAGCTATCCTCCAAAAATATACTGAAGGAAGGCTGCCAAGAGGACTTGAAAGCGGGGCAGAATTGCAGGAAACCAATTTCAGGAGGTACACTGGAATTGCATTTAAAGCATAGGAAAAGAGGCAAAACGTCGACAATGATGCACTTGGCCAAAAAGGGTGTATGCGTTTTTTCCTGAATATATTCAGGAAAAAACGCATACGCCCTTTTTGGCCAACCAAGCAAGCTTGCAAAGGAAATCTGCACTACAATGAAGTCTCACTTCCCCCCGGTCAAAAGGGCCATCTGAAAAAAGTGTAAAATCCAGAAAGGCAGGACAGGCCATGGAGAACTGGGAGCCTTGTTATGCTGACGGGCGGGATGTAAATTGCCAACAGCCACTCGGGAGAAGTGTATGGTGTTTCCTGAAACAGTTAAAAAACAAAGCAACAGAGCCTAGGGCACTTCCACTTATGGTCCTATAGCTTAGGGAAATTAAAATCTAAAAGACACAGCCACCCCAAAGTTTGGGACGGCTCTGTTTTCAAGAACCTCGTTTACGGTACAAGTTCAATATCGCAGATAGTGAAAAATGGATAAAGATATGTTGTTACTTACGTACAATGCAATATCACTCAGCAATGAAATCTATGTCATCAAGCCCGCAGCAGCATAATGAGTGGATTCAGGTATGATGATTCTAACTGAAATAAGTCACACAGAAAAAGAAACATCATAAGATATCACTAATACACAGAATGTAAACTTGGCTACACAGGAACTGAATTACAAAACAGAACAGGGTCTCAAATTTAGAAAACCAACTTATGCTTTCTTAAGGGGAAAGGTGAGTTGGGGTGCTGCATAAAACCAGAGATTGAAATGAGCACAGATAAAGTTCCTTAAGCTAAATATGGAATAGACAAGAGCTACCTCTTGTTCAACGAGATGGACTCAACACCCCATATTAAACGCCTAAGAATGTAGCTGATTAGTAAGTATCTTAAAACCTATGGATTGCTATTTTCCGAAAGAGAATCAAGCGTGTGTACAGGGGCATAAACGCAGCAGTGATAGGATTGGAGAGGTTCGGTGAGCAAATGAATACCCTTTGAAGTCATATTGCATGGTACCCATTCCACGGGTCTCAGCTCTCCAGGTTTAAGGGATTCTTCCTTCAGGTAAAACATTCATGTGGAACCCAGAGTATGATCAACCGTGTGATCGGGAGACGTGTTCAAATATGTCTCAGTTGTCGTCCCCTGGTACTCGGGTGCAACATTCCAGACGCTTTACTAACACTCTCCCGAATTGGAGAGTCAGTGCCTTTAACCTGCTGTTTGGCCCAGTTTAAAATTTCAGTGGAAGATGAACAGGAATAGGGAGAACCAATGAGACACTATCTGGAGGTTTCTGGACGGGCAAATTTAACTCTCATTTCCCACCAGGAAGAGGAATTAACCAAAGGCTCAGCATGCCGTGCCGGAAAGAGATTAGGGCCTGAAGCTATCCTGCGGTGTTGCGGCCAGCTCACAAGAAAGCGAGTTGAATAAAGGAGCTCAGGGGCACTGTAATTCACAAACCTACAGAGTTATAAATGACAGCTATCGTCCAAAAATATAGTGAAGAAAGGCTGCCAAGAGGACTTGAATGCGGGGCAGAATTGCAGGCAACCGATTTCAGAAGGTAGACTGGAATTGCATTTAAAGCATAGGAAAAGAGGCAGAACGTGGAAAATGATGCACTTGGCCAAAAAGGGCGTATGCGTTTTTTCCTGAATATATTCAGGAAAAAACGCATACGCACTTTTTGGCCAACCAAGCAAGCTTGCAAAGGAAATCTGCACCACAATGAAGTCTCACTTCCCCCTGGTCAAAAGGGCCATCTGAAAAAAGTGTAAAATCCAGAAAGGCAGGACAGGCCATGGAGAACTGGGAGCCTTGTTATGCTGATGGGCGGGAGGTAAATTGCCAACAGCCACTGGGGAGAAGTCTATGGTGTTTCCTGAAACATCTAAAAAACAAAGCAACAGAGCCTAGGGCACTTCCACTTATGGTCCTATAGCTTAGGGAAATTAAAATCAAAAACACACAGCCACCCCAAACTTTGGGACGGCTCTGTTTACAAGAACCTCGTTTACGGTACAAGTTCAATATCGCAGAAAGCGAAAAATGGATAAAGAAATTGAGGTACTTACGTACAATGCAGTATCACTCAGCACTGACATCTATGTCATCAGGCCCGTAGCAGCATAATGAGTGGATTCAGGTATGATGATTCTAACTGAAATAAGTCACACAGAAAAAGAAACGTCATAAGATATCACTAATACAGGGAATGTCAACTTGGCTACACAGGAACTGGAGTAGAAAACAGAACAGGGTCTCAAATTTAGAAAACCAACTTATGCTTGCTTAAGGGGAAAGGTGAGTTGGGGTGCTGCATAAAACCAGAGATTGAAATGAGCACAGATAAAGTTCCTTAAGCCAAATATGGAATAGACAAGAGCTACTCCTTGCTCAACGAAATGGACTCAACACCCCATATTAAACGCCTAAGAATGTACCTGACAAGTAAGTATCTTAAAACCTATGGATTGCTATGTCTCCGAAAGAGAATCAAGCATGTGTACAGGGGCATAAACGCAGAAGTGATAAGATTGGAGAGGTTCGGTGAGCAAATGAAGACCCTTTGAAGTCATATTGCATGGTACCCATTCCACGGGTCTCAACTCACCAGGTTTAAGGGATTCTTTCTTCAGCTAAAACATGCATGTTGAAGCCAGAGTATGATCAAGCATGTGATCGGGAGACGTGTTCAAATATGTCTCAGTTCTCCTCCCCTGGTACTCGGGTGCAACATTCCAGACGCTTTACTAACACTCTCCCGACTTGGAGAGTCAGTTCCTTTAACCTCCTGTTTGGCCCAGTTTGCAATTTCTGCAGAAGATGAACAGGAATAGGGAGAACCAATGAGACACTAGCTGGAGGTGTCTGGACGGGTAAATTTAGCTCTCATTTCCCACCAGGAAGAGGAATTAACCAAAAGCTCAGTGTGCCGTACCGGATCCAGATTAGGGCCTGAAGCAATCCTGCGATATTGCGGCCAGCTCACAAGAAAGCGAATTGAAGAAAGGAGCTCAGGGGCACTGTAATTCACAAACCTGCAGAGTTATAAATGACAGCTATCGTCCAAAAATATACTGAAGTAAGGCTGCCAAGAGGACTTGAAAGCGGGGCAGAATTGCAGGAAACCGATTTCAGGAGGTAGACTGGAATTGCATTTAAAGCATAGGAAAAGAGGCAGAACGTCCACAATGATGCACTTGGCCAAAAAGGGCGTATGCGTTCCTTCCTGAATATATTCAGGAAAGAACGCATACGCCCTTTTTGGCCAACCAAGCAAGCTTGCAAAGGAAATCTGCACCACAATGAAGTCTCACTTCCCCCTGGTCAAAAGGGCCATCTGAAAAAAGTGTAAAATCCAGAAAGGCAGGACAGGCCATGGAGAACTGGGAGCCTTGTTATGCTGATGGGCGGGATGTAAATTGGCAACAGCCACTGGGGAGAAGTCTATGGTGTTTCCTGAAACATCTAAAAAACAAAGCAACAGAGCCTAGGGCACTTCCACTTATGGTCCTATAGCTTAGGGAAATTAAAATCAAAAACACACAGCCACCCCAAACTTTGGGACGGCTCTGTTTACAAGAACCTCGTTTACGGTACAAGTTCAATATTGCAGAAAGCGAAAAATGGATAAAGAAATTGTGGTACTTATGTACAATACAATAACACTCAGCAATGAAATCTATGTCATCAGGCCTGTAGCAGCATAATGAGTGGATTCAGGTATGATGATTCTAACTGAAATAAGTCACACAGAAAAAGAATCATCATAAGATATCACTAATACACGGAATGTAAACTTGGCTACACAGGAACTGAATTACAAAACAGAACAGGGACTCAAATTTAGAAAACCAAGTTATGCTTGCTTAAGGGGAAAGGTTAGTTGGGGTGCTGCATAAAACCAGAGATTGAAATGAGCTCAGATAAAGTTCCTTAAGCCAAATATGGAATAGACAAGAGCTACTCCTTGCTCAACGAAATGGACTCAACACCCCATATTAAACGCCTAAGAATTTACCTGACTAGTATCTTAAAACCTCTGGATTGCTATGTCTCCGAAAGAGAATCAAGCATGTCTACAGGGGCATAAACGCAGCAGTGATAGGATTGGAGAGGTTCGGTGAGCAAATGAAGACCCTTTGAAGTCATATTGCATGGTACCCATTCCACAGGTCTCAACTCTCCAGATTTAAGGGATTCTTCCTTCAGCTAAAACATGCATGTGGAACCCAGAGTATGATCAACCGTGTGATTGGGAGACGAGTTCAATTATGTCTCAGTTTTCGTCCCCTGGTACTCGGGTGCAACATTCCAGATGCTTTACTAACACTCTCCTGACTTGGAGAGTCAGTGCCTTTAACCTCCTGTTTGGCCCACTATGCAATTTCTGCAGAAGATGAACAGGAATAGGGAGAACCAATGAGAGACTAGCTGGAGGTGTCTGGACGGGCCAAATTAACTCTCATTTCAAACGAGGAAGAGGAATTAACCAAAGGCTCAGTGTGCCATGCCGGAACCAGATTAGGGCCTGAAGCAATCATGCGGTGTTGTGGCCAGCTCACAAGAAAGCGAGTTGAAGAAAGGAGCTCAGGGGCACTGTAATTCACAAACCTGCAGAGTTATAAATGACAGCTATCGTCCAAAAATATACTGAAGTAAGGCTGCCAAGAGGACTTGAAAGCAGGGCAGAATTGCAGGAAACCAATTTCAGGAGGTAGACTGGAATTGCATTTAAAGCATAGGAAAAGAGGCAGAACGTCGACAATGATGCACTTGGCCAAAAAGGGCGTATGCGTTTTTTCCTGAATATATTCAGGAAAAAACGCATACGCCCTTTTTGGCCAACCAAGCAAGCTTGCAAAGGAAATCTGCACTACAATGAAGTCTCACTTCCCCCCAGTCAAAAGGGCCATCTGAAAAAAGTGTAAAATCCAGAAAGGCAGGACAGGCCATGGAGAACTGAGAGCCTTGTTATGCTGATGGGCGGGATGTAAATTGCCAACAGCCACTTGGGAGAAGTGTATGGTGTTTCCTGAAACATCTAAAAAACAAAGCAACAGAGCCTAGGGCACTTCCACTTATGGTCCTATAGCTTAGGGAAATTAAAATCAAAAAGACACAGCCACCCCAAAGTTTGGGACGGCTCTGTTTACAAGAAACTCTTTTACGGGACAAGTTCAATATCGCAGAAAGTTGAAAATGGATAAAGAAGTTGTGGTACTTACGTACAATGCAATATCACTCAGCATTGACATCTATGTCATCAGGCCCGTAGCAGCATAATGAGTGGACTCAGGTACGATGATTCTAAGTGAAATAAGTCACACAGAAAAAGAAACATCATATGATATCACTAATACACGGAATATAAACTTGGCTACACAAGAACTGGATTACAAAAGAGAACAGGGTCTCAAATTTAGAAAACCAACTTATGCTTGCTTAAGGGTTAAGGTGAGTTGGGGTGCTGCATAAAACCAGAGATTGAAATGTGCACAGATAAAGTTCCTTAAGCCAAATATGTAATAGACAAGAGCTACTCCTTGCTCAACGAAATGGACTCAACACCCCATATTAAACGCCTAAGAATGTAGCTGACTAGTAAGTATCTTAAAACCTATGGCTTGCTATGTCTCCAAAAGAGAATCAAGCGTGTGTACAGGGGCATAAACGCAGCAGTGATAGGATTGGAGAGGTTCGGTGAGCAAATGAAGACCCTTTGAAGTCATATTGCATGGTACACATTCCACAGGTCTCAACTCTCCACGTTTAAGGGATTCTTCCTTCAGCTAAAGCATGCATGTGGAACCCAGAGTATGATCAACCGTGTGATCGGGAGACGTGTTCAAATATGTCTCAGTTCTCGTCCCCTGGTACTCAGGTGCAACATTCCAGACGCTTTACTAACACTCTCCCGACTTGGAGAGTCAGTGCCTTTAACCTCCTGTTTGGCCCAGTTTGCAATTTCTGCGGAAGATGAACAGAAAAAGGGAGAACCAATGAGAGACTAGCTGGAGGTGTCTGGACGGGCAAATTTAACTCTCATTTCCCACCAGGAAGAGGAATTAACCAAAGGCTCAGCGGGCCGTGCCAGAACAAGATTAGGGCCTGAAGCAATCCTGCGGTGTTTCGGCCAGCTCACAAGAAAGCGAGTTGAAGAAAGGAGCTCAGGGCACTGTAATTCACAAACCTGCAGAGTTATAAATGACAGCTATCGTCCAAAAATATACTGAAGTAAGGCTTCCAAGAGGAGTTGAAAGCGGGGCAGAATTGCAGGAAACCGATTTCAGGAGGTAGACTGGAATTGAATTTAAAGCATAGGAAAAGAGGCAGAACGTCCACAATGATGCACTTGGCCAAAATGTGTGTATGCGTTTTTTCCTGAATATATTCAGGAAAAAACGCATACGCCCTTTTTGGCCAACCAAGCAAGCTTGCAAAGGAAATCTGCACTACAATGAAGTCTCACTTCCCCCTGGTCAACAGGGCCATCTGAAAAAAGTGTAAAATCCAGAAAGGCAGGACAGGCCATGGAGAACTGGGAGCCTTGTTATGCTGATGGGTGGGATGTTAATTGCCAACAGCCACTTAGGAGAAGTGTATGGAGTTTCCTGAAACATCTAAGAAACAAAGCAACAGAGCCTAGGGCACTTCCACTTATGGTTCTATAGCTTAGGGAAATTAAAATCAAAAAGACACAGCCACCCCATACTTTGGGACGGCTCTTTTACAGGAACCTCTTCTTCAGCACAAGTTAAATATGCCAGAGAGCAAATAATGGATAAAGAAGTTGCGGTACTTACGTACAACAGAATACCTCTCAGCAATGAAAACTATGTCACCAGGCCCGTACCAGCATAATGAGTGGATTGAGGCACGGTGATTCTAAGTGAAAAAAGTCACACAGAAAAAGAAACATCATAAGGTATCACTAATACATGGAATGTGAACTTGGTTACACATGAACTGAATTACAAAACAGAACAGGGTCTCATGTTTAGAAAACCAACATATGCTTGCTTAAGGGGTAAGGTGAGTTGTGGTGCTGCATAAAAGCAGAGTTTGAAATTAGCACAGATACCGTTCCATAAGCTAAATATGTAATAGACAAGACCTACCCCTTGCTCAACAAAATGGACTCAACAATGAGGTATCACCTCACACCTGGTAGAATGGGCATCATCAGAAAATCTACAAACAAAAAATGTTGGAAATGTGTGGAGAAAAGGAACCCTCTTCCACTATTGTTGGGAATATAAATTGATACATTCACTATGGAGAACAATATGGAGTTTCTTAAGAAACTAACAGTAGAATTACCATAGGATACAGCAATCCCAGTTCTGGACATATACCCAGACAAAACCATAAATCAAAAAGAGACATTCACCGCAATGTTCATTGTATCACTCTTTACAATATCGAGGTAATGGAAGCAACCTAAATGCCCACAGACAGACGAATGCATAAAGCAGTGGTACATATATAAAATGGAATATTACTAAGCCATGAAAAGGAATGAAATTAGGTCATTTGTAGAGACGTCGATGGATCTAGAGACTGTCATACAGAGTGAAGTAAGTCAGAAAGAGAAAAACAAATCTTGTATATTCATGCATATATGTGGAACCTAGAAAAACTGTACAGATTAACCATTTTGCAAGGCATAAATAGAGCAACAGATGTAGACAACAAACGTATGGACAACAAGGGGGGAAAGCTGTTGAGGGGGTTGGTGGTGGGAGGAGTTGAGAGACTGGGATTGGCATGTATACATTTATATGTATAAAATAGATAACCAATAAGAACCTGCTGTATAAAAATATAAAATAAAATTCAAAATTAAAAAGAAATAAAATTTAAAAAATAAAACAGAAAAAACAATTATTCCCTTCACATACATGTATTTATATGAATAAATTATTTCCATGCTTATATCTGTAAGTACAAAAAAGAGGAATAAAATCTACCTTGAACCAAAAACGAAAAAGAGAAAAAAAACACAGAACCCACCAGTTCCACAGAGGAAAACCGTATCAGGGCACTTGCTCCAGTTGTAAACAATTCTGAAGTTGGCCAGTGGTGGGGAATCATCTCCCATTCAGCCAGCAGCCCCCATGCAACAAGCGTCCTCATTGCAAAGCTGGGGCACCGTGCCAAGGCATCTGTGAGTAAACGTGAGCTGAGCCCCAGGCCAGTTGCTGCTGAACTATTCCCACCCGTCCCAGGTAAAACACCTGAATATATACAAGGACTTGAAAGCGTAGAGGAAGGGCCATAGAGCCACACGAGTGACAGCATGCCGGCCGACTTGGTGCCTGCAGGCCAGCCAGGATGGTCCTGGCCCTGGGTGCTCTTCTGGAAGATTTCCATTTCCCTGCCTGAGATACCCGTCCTGTCCCTGCCCCCACTGCTTTTTTCCTTCCTCACCTCTGCCCAGGGAGAAATTCCAGCAGCAGGTATGGGTGACACATCCTCTTCTTTAGCAGGTGGCAGCCTGACAACTGCTGCAGAAAGTCCAGCAGAGCCCCACTCACACTGGGCCACCCACAAAGCCGTGGCCTCTCACTCCCTCCCACCAGCCCAGCCCCGAGACTGCTGACAGGGCAGAGAAAATGGCGTCAGGCACGGCTGCAGGGCCTCTTGCTGCCTGGAGTGGTATTTATATTGATCTCAACCCAGGCACACCTGGGGAGGGCTGGCCGGCACGGTAAGGCTGCCCAGGTCAGTCAATCATCACCCCTCAGGGGCTCACAGTTGCAGAAAATGGAACTTGCTGAACCGGCCAGGTCCAAGGAACAGGTGTGGGCTCCTGAGAGTCAGGATAGACAAGGGGCTGCAGCTTTGGCTTGTTTTCTAATCATTTTATCTGGCCCATGAGTGGGAGACAACTTCAAGAAAACCCTCTCCTAATGAGAGGAACCCTGGAGTCAGGGAGAGGAGGGGTGGGTGGTGGTTGGAGACAGAGGCCTGGTGCCCCGGGTGCAGTGGAAGTCTCTGGAAGACCAGGTGGAGGGAGGCCGCACAGAGTGATGCCCAGGGTCACAGACCTGTCGCAGCTGCTGTTTGTTAGTTCAAGTCCTGCTCTGAGGTGCTCTGTGTCAGCTCTGAGCGACAGGTGAGCTGGGGGTGCTCTGCAATGAGGGCTATGTGCACGGTTCCTGTGTGCCCAGCCCTGCCATGGTACCTGCAAGGGTAGCTCTGTATCCTGGGAGGGGCCTGACCATGAGAGCCCCGTGGGCTGGGGTGGGGGTGGGGTACCTGCCCAGGTGACCTCCATATTCTGGGATTGGTCTGACCACGAGAGCCCCATGGGCTGCTGGGGACCTGGTAAAGGATGTCAGGACAGTCAGTGAAGCCACCGAGGATATACCTCCAGCTGCTCCTAATTCCTACACCCTGCTGGTCATTCTACCAACCACCAGGACATGGTATTCTGTATTAGTCTTCAATGATGCCTTCTTTTGTATTCCATTAGTCCCAGAGTCACAAGAAATTTTGGCTTGTGAGTGGCAGGACTCAACATACAACTAAAACAATACTTCCGGGCCGTCTTGCCCCAAGGGTGCAAAAATTCCCACACCATCTTTGGGGAAAGCTTAGCTAAAGACCTAAAAGTTCTACCTCTGGAAAAGGAAACCCTCCTTCAGTACACAGACGACATTCTGATCGCCAGCCCTACTAAGGAGGCCTCTGAACTACCAAGCCAATAAAGGATAGAAGTTGTCCAAGAAAAAGCTCAAATATCACAGACTGCGGTGACCTGCCTGGGCTTCGTTCTCACAGAAGGTCGGAGAAGCCCATCCCAGGAAAGGGAAGAAACCATTTTCAGCCTTACCCCTTTCTAAAACTAGAAGACAGCTTAGGGGTTCCTGGGGAGGCCAGGGTTTGCTGCTTCTGGATCCCTAACTACAGTCTACTAGCTGGGCCTCTATATGAAACACTGAAAGGAAAAGATGATGATCCTTTTGAATAGAATCCAGAAGTGGCCTTTCAAGAATGGAAAGAGCAGTCAATTGAGACCCTTGCCCTGGAACTCCCTAATTTAGCTAAACCCTTTGACCTTTACATTCCCGGTGAAAGGTGAATCGCCATTGGAGAATTAGTGCAAAAACTGGGACCACTTGAAATGGAACAATGCAAGAATGCCATCCAGGTAGGATAAACTACGGGCACCAAGGGGCTTGGCCCACTGCCACATCTGGCCAAGATACTGGCGGTATCTAAAAACCTGGAAATCAGCAGCCCAAAAGGCCACCTCCCTCCTAAGGGAAAAGGACCCCACGTGGTGATCCTAACCACCAACCATGCCCTGAAGTTGCAGGGTTCGCTCCGTGGGCACACCAACCTCGAGTGAGGAGGCCCTCCAACTCCAACATCCAGAGAGATAACCGGGGGCAACAGGGCACCATGACGACTCGTGTGAACATCACTTGACCTGGAGTTTCTCTCATAAAACAACAAGAGTGTGTCCCAAAAGAGTAGACTACTGCTTGCAGGACTTACTGCACGCAGAGGGGAGCTAATAATCTTGGCGGGGGAACCGTATATCACACTGTCACCATAGAAAAGCCTACAGACACCGTGATGATGGTGGCCAATAAGACCAGCTGGACCCCTGTTTACTTCAAAAGGCTGTTGGCTCAGTGGCCATCATGGTCCTTGATCACCACTGACCCTGGACTGCCTGGGAGTTGAGCGGGCAGGGCTCTGACACCTGGTGCTGTTTGTACGTTAATTCAGGGGCCTAATTGAAGAAAGCGCAGACTACTGGTCAGAGCATCTAGGCTGGCAGAAACGGTCAGCCTAAGGTGGCCGAACAAATGTGGGGCGGGGTGAAACCGGCCCCCACAGCGTCTCTGCACATCTCTTTCCTGGACCCTTAAAGGTCATTAGAATCTATAACACTTCCAATGCTGGTGCTCAGGTGGACGAGCAGGGAGGCAGGGGGCCTGGGGACAATCAACGTCACCTGGAGGCTGCTGGGGAGAAGCTCTGACCCTCGCCCCCGGGTATGAGGGCTCCCAACTCAGCACTCAGCAGTTACAGAAGAAGGGTCTGCACCCTCAGCACTCCAAGAATGAGGAACGGGACAAAAGGCAGAGGAGGGGTTTGTCCCCAGCAAAGCCCATTAAAAATCCCTGGGAGATAAAAATAGAATCTGGGCAATAAAGTCAAGTCTAACCTTTTTTATCCTTTGTGCTTTGTCTAATTTCATGTGCTCCTAGGGTCCCGCATGCAGAGGTTCCACACCCGGCACTTCAGACCAGATTTCCTAGTGCAGAATGGCTGGGACGACACCTCAGCTCCTGGGGCCCAGTGCAGACTCCGCGATATAGAGCCTGAGCTGCAGCCAACCCGGCCCTCGAGAGCTCCGCCCCCTCCCTCCCACTGACTCTGACAGGATCTCTACACAACAGCCCAGCCCACAGCCCACGGGGTAGTGCATGCTCTCACTTCTCCATTCTCTGATCAAAATATAAAGTTTCCTTTGCTTGTGAACCAAACTCAGTCTCGATCTGTTGGCCCCAATGACACTGGGCAGGGGGACACTTGTTGGGGTCCACTCTGGAGGATCAGTAACAGAAACTGAGACTATTGTAACCTCAATGAACAGATGTGTGAGCCAAACTGTAGTTAACATAGAACAGTGTATAAGGCTCGGGTAAAATAAGATGTTTCTAACACTTCCATTTGATATTTCCATCACTTTATTATAAGCAAGTTCAGTGAAAAGGTTTGTCTTATTTGTCAGGTCAATATTAGAGAAACGAAGTGATTTCTTTCCAAGGATGTACATCTAATAATCTTGGTTAAAGCTTCAATCTTGTTTTAAATGCTTTTCCATTGAAAATGATACCTCTCTTTCAGCTCCCCCATTTCTGAGAAGTATAAAATCTTATAATTTATTATTACCAAAGGGGAAAGGTGGGAGGAGGGATAAATTAACAGTTTGGGATTAACACATACACACTGCTATGTATAAAATAGATCATCAACAAGGAACTACTGTATAGCACAGGGAACTACACTCAACATTTTGCAATAAGCTATAAGGGGAAATAATCTGGAAAAGAATAGATATTTTTATTGTCATTGTCATCTATCAATGACAGTTAAAGTGTAACCTAAGGGAAGCTGGTGGTGAGTGCTTCTGACCCTGAAGACTTCAATCACCTAAAGTTTGGACTCTGCCTACTTCCCAAGGCCCTTAATGAACATATGTGTAGCCGTAGCTTAAAAAATTCCCCAGTTTGGGTTTTGGGCAGACACTGATTTTGAAAAAGCCCTGGTGTTCTCCTTACATGAATGGGACTCTTCCTACTGCTAAAACATGTCTGTCACACCCAGAGGATGGTATACCGTCTGATCGGGAAGAGTTTGGAAAAGGCATCTCATCTCCTCATCTCCTGGTGCTCGGGTTCACCCCTCCAGCGTCTTTACTAACAGTCTCCCCACTTGGAGATGTCAGCACTGTCAACATCCTGTTGCGTACAGTTTGGAATTTGTCCAGAGGATGAAGCGGAAGGATGAGGAACAATGAGAGACAAGTCCTAGGTGTTCAGACAGGCACATGTCACTCTAATTTCCAACCAGGAAGACGAATTGACCAAAGGCTAGGGTTGCCCATGGAAACAGTATAGGGCTTGAGGAAATCCCGCTGCTTTGTGGCCAGTTCCCATAAACACAAGTTGAACAATGGAACTCGGGGGCAGTAAAATTCACGAAACTGCAGAGTTGAAAATATCCATCACTGAAAAATGTCTTGAGGAAAGTCAGAGAAAAGGACTTGTAAGCAAGGGAGAATGGCAGGAAAGGGATCTGAGGAGGTAGAAAGGACTCGCCATTAAGCACGAGAAAAGGAGCTGAACATTGCCAACATTGCAGTTGGCCAAAAAGGGTGTATGCGTTTTTTTCTGTATATATTCAAGAAAAGGGCATACACTTTTTTAGCCAAGCAAACAGGTGGGCACTGGAAGTCAATACTACAAAAGATATCACTTCGCATCAGTCAGAAGAGCCATCCTCATAAAGCGTAAACAACAGAAATGCAGGACAGGGCAAGAAGAGGGAGCCCTGTGAGACTTATAGTGGAAATGTATATTGCCAACGGCCATTCTGGAGAAGTGTATTGTGTTTACTAAAGCATCTAAAAAATGAGCTACAGAGCATAGGGCACTTGCACTCATGGGCGTATATCTTGGGAAAAACAAAAATCGAGAGGACACAGGCACCCCAATGTTTACCCCCTCTCTGTTTAAAAGATCCTCGACTAGGATATAACTTAAATGTCTCTGGAGAGAAAAAATGGATAAAGATGTGGTACTTAGGTAGAGTGGAATATTATTCAGCCTGGAAATCAATGAACTATGGCCAGTTGTAACAACTCCGGAGGAGTTACGTATGATCATTCTAAGTGACATAATTCAAAAAGAAAAAGACACATATCATAAGATATCACTTAAAGGTGGAATCCAAAATGGCTACACATGAAATAAATTACAAAACAAAAACATAGTCAAATATGTAGGAAACACGCATAAGGCTGCTAAACGGGAAAGGTGGGGAGGGGAGAGGCATCATCCAGGAGGTTGAAATTAGCAAAGATACCATTCCAAATACCAAACTGATAATCAACAAAGCCCACACGGTAGCTAAAAGAACTGCACTCAGCACACTCAAGTCACCGGAAAAGAATATATACGACTGGTAAGAATCTGAAAAAGAATTTACTGATGTCTCTCTGTACGTGAATCAAGTGGATGTACAGCAGCAAGAAACAGAGCTTTGAAAATCAGCTGTAACCAATATAGTAATAAATTGAAAAAAATAAACGACAGAGAGACAGAGAAAACCTCTTACAACTTTTCCTCAGGGACGGTGATGCAACATGGATTGAACACATCTAGACCCACAGCAGGATGAGACATAAGGCTGGAAACTGTTTGCACTAAGAGAAATGTGAGGTTGGGTGAGGAAATGCACACCCTTTAAAGTAATACTACCTGGTACCCATTCAATGGGTCCCAAAATACTGCCTGGTACCCATTCAATGGGTCCCAAATCTGCAGGTTCAAGGGATCTTCCTACAGCTAAAACATGCATAGAAAACCCAGAGGACTGTACACCATGTGATCGGGAGATGTGTCTAAAATGCAGCTCATTTATCCTCTCCTGGTGCTCCTGTTCACCGTTCCAGCCACGTTACTTAGAATCTGCCCACTTGGAGAATCAGCACATTTCAACTTCTGTTTCACACATTTTGCAAATTGTGAGGAGGATGAACGGGAAGAGGGGGAAGCAATGAGAGAATAGTTGTAGGGGTTTGGACGGGCACATATCACTCTAATTTCCCATTAAGAATAAGAATTGAAAAAAGGCTCAGCCCGCCTCGCCGGAGCCAAAATAGGGCCTGAAGCAATCCTGCGGGTTTGAGGCCAGCTCACAAAAGAGCAACTTAAAAAATGGAGCTCAGGGTCACTGCAATTCACAAACCTGCAGAGTTATAAATGAAAACTAACGTCCAAAAATATGTTGAGGTAAGGCAAAGAAGAGGATCTGAATGCAAGACAGAATTGCAAGAAACAGATTTCAAGAGATAGATTGGACTCGTCTTTAAAGCACATGAAAAGCGGCAGAATTTCGACAATGATGCAGTTGGCCCAAAAGGGCGTATGCGTTTTTTCCTGATTATATCCAGGAAAAACCGCATACGCCCTTATGGGCAATGAAGCAAGCAAGCAATGCAAATGTGCACAACAAAGAAGTCTCATTTCCCACCGGTCAAAAGGGCCATCCTAAAAAATTGTAAAAACCAGAAATGCAGGACAGGCCATGGAGAACAGGGAGCCTTTATACGCTGATGGGCAGTGTGTGAACTGCCAAGAGCCACTCTGGAGAAGTGTATGGTGGTTCCTAAATCATCTAAAAAACAGAGCTACAGAGCATAGGACACTTCCAATCATGGGAATATATCTAGGGAAGTCTAAAAATCAACAAGACACAAGCACACCACAGTTTAGGGCTACTCTGTTTACAAGAACCTCAACTTCAGTACACCTTAAATATCCCAGGAAAGAGAACAATGGATAAAGAAGATGTGGTACTTATGTACAATGGAATATCTCTTCACCATGAAATCAAGGTAATAAGGCTAGTAGAAGGATAAAGAGTAGATTTAGGTCCGATAATACTACTTGAAATAAGTCAAACAGAAAAAGAAACATATCATAAGATATCACTTATAGAGGGAGGGTAAATATGGCTGCACAAGAAATGAATTACAGAACAGTGTCTCACATTTAGAAAACACACTTATGTCAGCTTAAGGGGAAAGGAGAGGTGGGGTGATGCATAAAACCAGAGTTTGAAATTAGCACAGATACCGTTCAATAAACCAAATAGATATTAGACAAGATCTACACCTTGCTCAATGAACTGGCCTCAACACACCTTATAAACCGCAGAGAAATATATCTGAGTAATAAGAATCTTAAAATCCATGTATTGATATATCTCCATAAGGGAATCAAGTGTGTGCAGAGCGGCACAAACACAGCAGTGAAAATGAGCTAAACCCCATTATAGAAATAAATTTTAAAAACAAAACGCAGAAACAATGAAAGAGAGAAAAATTCTTACAAAATTTGCTCAGGGGCTGTGATGCAACCTGGATTGACCACATATAAACCCACAGCTGGATAACACATAAGGCTGGACACTTGGGGCTGAGAGGATTGGTGAGCTTTGGTGAGCAACTGCCAAAAGTTTAATGCAATACTTCATGCTACTCATTCCAAGGGTTCCAACAATCCAGGTTGAAGGGAATCTTCCTACAGCTAAACCATGCTTGGGAAACCCAGCGACTGGTATACCATATGATCGGGAAAGGTTTCTAAAACGCACCTCATTTTTCCTCTCCTGGGGCTCCGGATCGACATTCCAGCCGCTTTACTAACAACATCCCCACATGGAGAGTCAATGCCTTTAAGTTCTGGTATCGCACAGTCTGCAGTTAGTGCGGAGGATGAATGGGAATACAGGGAACCAGTGAGAAACAAGCTGTAGCGGTTTCAATGGGCACATGTCACTCTAATTTCACATCAGTAAGAAGAATAAACCAAAGGCACAGCAAGGTGCCCCAGAAGAAGAATAGGGCCTGAAGGAATCCTGTGGTTATGAGGCAAGATCACAAAAATATGAGCAGAAAAATGGAGCTAAGGGCCACTGCAATTCAAAAACGTGCAGAGTTATAAAGGCCAACTATTTTCAAAAAATATATTGAGGTAAGGCTATGAAGAGACATTGAAAGCAAGGCAGAATTGCAGGAAACCTATTTCAGGAGGTAGACAGGAATTGCATTTAAAGCATAGGAAAAGAGGCAGAACGTGGAAAATGATGCACTTGGCCAAAAAGGGCGTATGCGTTTTTTCCCGAATATATTCAGGAAAAAACGCATACGCCCTTTTTGGCCAACCAAGCAAGCTTGCAAAGGAAATCTGCACTACAATGAAGTCTCACTTCCCCCCGGTCAAAAGGGCCATCTGAAAAAAGTGTAAAATCCAGAAAGGCAGGACAGGCAATGGAGAACTGGGAGCCTTGTTATGCTGATGGGCAGGATGTAAATTGCCAACAGCCACTGGGGAGAAGTGTTTGGTGTTTCCTGAAACATCTAAAAAACAAAGCAACAGAGCCTAGGGCACTTCAACTTATGGTCCTACAGCTTAGGGAAATTATAATCAAAAAGACACAGCCACCCAAAATTTGGGACGGCTCTGTTTACAAGAACCTCGTTTATGGTACAAGTTCAATATCACAGAAAGTGAAAAATGGATAAAGAATTAGTGGTACTTACGTACAATGCAGTATCACTCAGCAATGAAATCTATGTCAACAGTCCTGTAGCAGAAAATGAGTGGGTTCAGGTATGACGACTCTAACTGAAATAAGTCACACAGAAAAAGAAACATCATAAGATATCACTAATACACGGAATGTAAACTTGGCTACACAGGAAGTGGATTACAAAACAGAACAGGGTCTCAAATTTAGAAAACCAACTTATGCTTGCTTACGGGGAAAGGTGAGTTGGGGTGCTGCATAAAACCAGAGATTGAAATGAGCACAGATAAAGTTCCTTAAGCCAAATATGGAATAGACAAGAGCTACTCCTTGCTCAACGAAATGGACTCAAAACCCCATATTAAACGCCTAAGAATGTACCTGACTAGTAAGTATCTTAAAACCTATGGATTGCTATGTCTCTGAAAGAGAATCAAGCGTGTGTACAGGGGTATAAATGCAGCAGTGATAGGATTGGAGAGGTTCGGTGAGCAAATGAAGACCCTTTGAAGTCATATTGCATGGTACCCATTCCACGGGTCTCAACTCTCCAGGTTTAAGGGATTCTTCCTTCAGCTAAAACATGCATGTGGAACCCAGAGTATGATCAACTGTGTGATCAGGAGACGTGTTCAAATATGTCTCAGTTTTCGTCCCCTGGTACTCGGGTGCAACATTCCAGACGCTTTACTAACACTCTCCCGACTTGGAGAGTCAGTGCCTTTAACCTCCTGTTTGGCCCAGTTTGCAATTTCTGCGGAAGATGAACAGGAATAGGTAGGACCAATGAGAGACTAGCTGGAGGTGTCTGGACGGGCAAATTTAACTCTCATTTCCCACCAGGAAGAGGAATTAACCAAAGGCTCAGCGTGCCGTGCCGGAACCAGATTGGGGCCTGAAGGAATCCTGCGGTGTTGCGGCCCGCTCACAAGAAAGCAAGTAGAAGAAAGGAGCTCAGAGGCACTGTAATTCACGAAACTGCAGAGTTATAAATGACAGCTATCGTCCAAAAATATACTGAAGTAAGGCTGACAAGAGGACTTGAAAGCGGGGAAGAATTGTAGGAAACCGATTTCAGTAGGTAGACTGGAATTGCATTTAAAGCATAGGAAAAGAGGCAGTACATCGACAATGATGCACTTGGCCAAAAAGGGCGTATGCGTTTTTTCCTGAATATATTCAGGAAAAAACGCATACGCCCTTTTTGGCCAACCAAGCAAGATTGCAAAGGAAATCTGCACTACAATGAAGTATCCCTTCCCCCCGGTCAAAAGGGCCATCTGAAAAAAGTGTAAAATCCAGAAAGGCAGGACCGGCCATGGAGAACTGGGAGCCTTGTTATGCTGATGGGCGGGATGTAAATTGCCAACAGCCACTCCGGAGAAGTGTATGGTGTTTCCTGAAACATCTAAAAAACAGATGAACAGAGCCTAGGGCACTTCCACTTATGGTCCTATAGGTTAGGGAAATTAAAATCAAAAAGACACAGCCACCCCAAAGTTTGGGACGGCTCTGTTTACAAGAAACTCTTTTACGGGACAGGTTCAATATCGCAGAAAGTTGAAAATGGATAAAGAAGTTGTGGTACTTACGTACAATGCAATATCACTCAGCAATGAAATCTATGTCATCAGGCCCGTAGCAGCATAATGAGTGGATTCAGGTATGATGATTCTAACTGAAATAAGTCACAAGAAAAAGGAATATCATAAGATATCACTAATACACGGAATGTAAACTTGGCTACACAGGAACTGGATTACAAAAGAGAACAGGGTCTCAAATTTAGAAAACCAACTTATGCTTGCTTAAGGGGAAAGGTGAGTTGGGGTGCTGCATAAAACCAGAGATTGAAATGAGCACAGATAAAGTTCCGTAAGCCAAATATGGACTAGACAAGAGCTACTCCTTGCTCAACGAAATGGACTCAACACCCCATATTAAACGCCTAAGAATGTACCTGACTAGTAAGTATCTTAAACCCTATGGATTGCTATGTCTCCGAAAGAGAATCAAGCGTGTGTACAGTTGCATAAACGCAGCAGTGATAGTATTGGAGAGGTTCGGTGAGCAAATGAAGACCCTTTGAAGTCATATTGCATGGTACCCATTCCACGGGTCTCAACTCTCCAGGTTTAAGGGATTCTTCCTTCAGCTGAAACATGCCTGTGGAACCCAGAGTATGATCAACCGTGTCATCGGGAGACGTGTTCCACTATGTCTCAGTTCTCGTCCCCTGGTACTCGGGTGCAACATTCCAGACGCTTTACTAACACTCTCCCGACTTGGACAGTCAGTGCCTTTAACCTCCTGTTTGGCCCAGCTTGCAATTTCTGCGGAAGATGAACAGGAATAGGGAGAACCAATGAGAGACTAGCTGGAGGTGTCTGGACGGGCAAATTTAACTCTCATTTCCCACCAGGAAGAGGAATTAACCAAAGGCTCAGCGTGCCGTGCCGGAACCAGATTAGGGCCTGAAGCAATCCTGCGGTGTTGCGGCCAGCTCACAAGAAAGCGAGTTGAAGAAAGGAGCTCAGGGGCACTGTAATTCACAAACCTGCAGAGTTATAAATGACAGCTATCGTCCAAAAATATCTTGAAGTAAGGCTGCCAAGAGGACTTGAAAGCGGGGCAGAATTGCAGGAAACTGATTTCAGGAGGTGGACTGGAATTGCATTTAAAGCATAGGAAAAGGGGCAGAACGTCCACAATGATGCACTTGGCCAAAAGGGCGTATGCGTTTTTTCCTGAATATATTCAGGAAAAAACGCATACGCTCTTTTTGGCCAACCAAGCAAGCTTGCAAAGGAAATCTGCACTACAATGAAGTCTCACTTCCCCCCGATCAAAAGGGCCATCTGAAAAAAGTGTAAAATCCAGAAAGGCAGGACAGGACATGGAGAACTGGGAGCCTTCTTATGCTGATGGGCGGGATGTAAATTGCCAACAGTCACTCGAGAGAAGTGTATGGTGCTTCCTGAAACACCAAAAAACAGAGGATCAGAGCCTAGGGCACTTCCACTTATGGTCCTATAGCTTAGGGAAATTAAAATCAAAAAGACACAGCCACCCCAAAATTTGTGATGGCTCTCTTTAAAAAACCTCGTTTACAGTATAAGTTCAATATCGCAGAAAGGAAAAAATGGATAAAGAAGTTGTGGTACTTACGTACAATGCAATATCACTCAGCAATGACATCTATGTCATCAGGCCCATAGCAGCATAATGAGTGGATTCAGGTATGATGATTCTAACTGAAATAAGTCACACAGAAAAAGAAACATCATAGGATATCACTAATACACGGAATGTAAACTTGGCTACACAGGAACTGGATTACAAAACAGAACATGGTCTCAAATTTAGAAAACCAACATATGCTTGCTTCAGGGGAAAGGTGAGTTGGGGTGCTGCATAAAAGCAGAGGTTGAAATGAGCACAGATAAAGTTCCTTAAGCCAAATATGTAATAGACAAGAGCTACTCCTTGCTCAACGAAATGGACTCAAAACCCCATATTAAACGCCTAAGAATGTACCTGACTAGTATGTATCTTAAAACCTATGGATTGCTATGTGTCTGAAAGAGAATCAAGCGTGTGTACAGGGGCATAAACGCAGCAGTGATAGGATTGAAGAGGTTCGGTGAGCAAATGAAGACCCTTTGAAGTCATATTGCATGGTACCCATTCCACGGGTCTCAACTCTCCAGGTTTAAGGGATTCTTCCTTCAGCTAAAGCATGCATGTGGATCCCAGAGTATGATCAATCGTGTGATCGGGAGACGTGTTCCAATATGTCTCAGTTCTCGTCCCCTGGTACTCGGGTGCAACATTCCAGATGCTTTACTAACACTCTCCCGACTTGGAGAGTCAGTGCCTTTAAACTCCTGTTTGGCCCAGTTTGCAATTTCTGTGGAAGTTGAACAGGAATAGGGAGGACCAATGAGAGACTAGCTGGAGGTGTCTGGACGGGCAAATTTAACTCTCATTTCCCACCAGGAAGAGGAATTAACCAAGGCTCAGCATGCCGTGCCGGAACCAGATTAGGGCCTGAAGCAGTCCTGCGGTGTTGCGGCCAGCTCACAAGAAAGCGAGTTGAAGAAAGGAGCTCAGGGGCACTGTAATTCACAAACCTGCAGAGTTATAAATGACAGCTATCGTCCAAAAATATACTGAAGTAAGGCTGCCAAGAGGACTTGAAAGCGGGGCAGAATTGCACGAAACCGATTTCAGGAGGTAGACTGGAATTGCATTTAAAGCATAGGAAAAGAGGCAGAACGTCGACAATGATGCACTTGGACAAAAAGGGCGTATGCGTTTTTTCCTGAATACATTGAGGAAAAAACGCATTCGCCCTTTTTGGCCAACCAAGCAAGCTTGCAAAGGAAATCTGCACTACAATGAAGTCTCACTTCCCCCCGTCAAAAGGGCCATCTGAAAAAAGTGTAAAATCCAGAAAGGCAGGACAGGCCATGGAGAACTGGGAGCCTTGTTATGCTGATGGGTGGGATGTAAATTGCCAACAGCCACTCGGGAGAAGTGTATGGTGTTTCCTGAAACATCTAAAAAAGAAAGCAATAGAGCCTAGGGCACTTCCAATTATGGTCCTATAGCTTAGGGAAATTAAAATCAAAAAGACACAGCCACCCCAAAGTTTCGGACGGCTCTGTTTACAAGAACCTCGTTTATGGTACAAGTTCAATATCGCAGAAAGTGAAAAATGGATAAAGAATTTGTGCTACTTACGTACAATGCAGTATCACTCAGAAATGAAATCTATGTCATCAGGCCCGTAGCAGCATAGTGAGTGGATTCAGGTATGACGATTCTAACTGAAATATGTCACACAGAAAAAGAAACATCATAAGATATCACTAATACACGGAATGTAAACTTGGCTACACAGAAACTGAATTACAAAACAGAACAGGGTCTCAAATGTAGAAAACCAACTTATGCTTGCTTAAGGGGAAAGGTGAGTTGGGGTGCTGCATAAAACCAGAGATTGAAAAGAGCACAGATAAAGTTCCTTAAGCCAAATATATAATAAACAAGAGCTACTCCTTGTTCAACAAAATGGACTCAACACCCCATATTAAACGCCTAAGAATGTACCTGACTAGTAAGTATCTTAAATCCTATGGATTGCTATGTCTCCGAAAGAGAATCAAGCATGTGTACAGGGGCATAAACGCAGCAGTGATAGGATTGGAGAGGCTCGGTGAGCAAATGAAGACCCTTTGAAGTCATATTGCATGGTACCCATTCCACGGGTCTCAACTCTCCAGGTTTAAGGGATTCTTCCTTCAGCTGAAACATGCCTGTGGAACCCAGAGTATGATCAACCGTGTGATCCGGAGATGTGTTCCAATATGTCTCAGTTCTCGTCCCCTGGTACTCGGGTGCAACATTCCAGACGCTTTACTAACACTCTCCTGACTTGGAGAGTCAGTGCCTTTAACCTCCTGTTTGACCCAGTTTGCAAATTCCGCGGAAGATGAACAGTAATAGGGAGAACCGATGAGAGACTAGCTGGAGGTGTCTGGACGGGGAAATTTAACTCTCATTTCCAACCAGGAAGAGGAATTAACCAAAGGCTCAGCATGCCATGCCGAAACCGGATTAGGGCCTGAAGCAATACTGCGGTGTTGCGGGCAGCTCACAAGAAAGCGAGTTGAAGAAAGGAGCTCAGGGGCACTGTAATTCACAAACCTGCAGAGTTATAAATGACAGCTATCGTCCAAAAATACACTGAAGTAAGGCTGCCAAGAGGACTTGAAAGCGGGGCAGAATTGCAGGAAACCGATTTCAGGAGGTAGACTGGAATTGCATTTAAAGCATAGGAAAAGAGGCAGAACGTCCACAATGATGCACTTGGCCAAAAAGGGCGTATGCGTTTTTTCCTGAATGTATTCGGGAAAAAACGCATACACACTTCTTGGCCAACCAAGCAAGCTTGCAAAGGAAATCTGCACTACAATGAAGTCTCACTTCCGCCCGGTCAAAAGGGTCATATGAAAAAAGTGTAAAATCCAGAAAGGCAGGACAGGCCATGGAGAACTGGGAGCCTTGTTATGCTGAAGCGCGGGATGTAAATTGCCAACCGCCACTCGGGTGAAGTGTATGGTGTTTTCTGAAACATATAAAAAACAAAGCAACAGAGCCTAGGGCACTTCCACTTATGGTCCTATAGCTTAGGGAAATTAAAATCAAAAACACACAGCCACCCCAAAGTTTGGGACGGCTCTGTTTACAAGAACCTCGTTTACGGTACAAGTTCAATTTCGCAGAAAGTGAAAAATGTATAAAGAATTTGTGGTACTTACGTACAATGCAATATCACTCAGCAATGAAATCTATGTCATCAGGCCCGTAGCAGCATAATGAGTGGATTCAGGTATGATGATTCTAACTGAAATAAGTCACACAGAAAAAGAAACATCATAAGATATCACTAATACACGGAATGTAAACTTGGCTACACAGGAACTGGATTACAAAAGAGAACAGGGTCTCAAATTTAGAAAAGCAACTTATGCTTGCTTAAGGGGAAAGTTGAGTTGGGGTGCTGCATAAAACCAGAGATTGAAATGAGCACAGATAAAGTTCCTTAAGCCAAATATGGAATAGACAAGAGCTACTCCTTGCTCAACGAAATGGACTCAACACCCCATATTAAACGCCTAAGAATGTACCTGACTAGTAAGTATCTTAAAACCTATCGATCGCTATGTCTCCGAAGGAGAATCAAGCATGTGTACAGGGGCATAAACGCAGCAGTGATAGGATTGGAGAGGTTGGGTGAGCAAATGAAGACCCTTTGAAGTCATATTGCATGGTACCCATTCCACGGGTCTCAACTCTCCAGGTTTAAGGGATTCTTCCTTCAGCTAAAGCATGCATGTGGAACCCAGAGTATGATCAACCATGTGATCGGGAGACGTGTTCCAATATGTCTCAGTTCTCGTCCCATGGTACTCGGGTGCAACATTGCAGATGCTTTACTAACACTCTCCCGACTTGGAGAGTCAGTGCCTTTAACCTCCTGTTTGGCCCAGTTTGCAATTTCTGCGGAAGATGAACAGGAATAGGGAGAACCAATGAGAGACTAGCTGGAGGTGTCTGGACGGGCAAATTTAACTCTCATTTCCCACCAGGAAGAGGAATTAACCAAAGGATCAGCGTGCTGTTCCAGAACAAGATTAGGGCCTGAAGCAATCCTGCGGTGTTGCGGCCAGCTCACAAGAAAGCGAGTTGAAGAAAGGAGCTCAGGGGTACTGTAATTCATAAACCTGCAGAGTTATAAATGACAGCTATCGTCCAAAAATATACTGAAGGAAGGCTGCCAAGAGGACTTGAAAGCGGGGCAGAATTACAGGAAACCGATTTCAGGAGGTAGACTGGAATTGCATTTAAAGCATAGGAAAAGAGGCAGAACGTTGACAATGATGCACTTGGCCAAAAAGGGCGTATGAGTTTTTTCCAGGAAAAACGCATACGCCCTTTTTGGCCAACCAAGCAAGCTTGCAAAGGAAATCTGCACTACAATGAAGTCTCACTTCCCCCCGGTCAAAAGGGCCATCTGAATAAAGTGTAAAATCCATAAAGGCAGGACAGGCCATGGAGAACTGGGAGCCTTGTTATGCTGATGGGCGGGATGTAATTTGCCAACAGCCACTCAGAAGAAGTGTATGGTGTTTCCTGAAACATCTAAAAAACAAAGCAACAGAGCCTAGGGCACTTCCACTTATGGTCCTATAGCTTAGGGAAATTAAAATCAAAAAGACACAGCCACCCAAAAGTTTGGGACGGCTCCGTTTAGAAGAAACTCGTTTACGGGACTAGTTCAATTTCGCAGAAAGTGAAAAATGGATAAAGAAGTTGTGGTACTTACGTACAATGCAATATCACTCAACAATGAAATCTATGTCATGAGGCCTGTAGCAGCATAATGAGTGGATTCAGGTATGATGATTCTAACTGAAATAAGTCACACAGAAAAAGAAACATCATAAGATATCACTAATACACGGAATGTAAACTTGGCT
This sequence comes from Orcinus orca, assembly GCF_937001465.1. Classification (NCBI taxonomy): domain Eukaryota; kingdom Metazoa; phylum Chordata; class Mammalia; order Artiodactyla; family Delphinidae; genus Orcinus; species Orcinus orca. The sequence continues at coordinate 58,534 of NW_026044004.1, forward strand.
ACACAGGAACTGGATTACAAAACAGAACAGGGTCTCAAATTTAGAAAACCAACTTATGCTTGCTTAAGGGGAAAGGTGAGTTGGGGTGCTGCATAAAACCAGAGATTGAAATGAGCACAGATAAAGTTCCTTAAGCCAAATATGGAATAGACAAGAGCTACTCCTTGCTCAACGAAATGGACTCAACACCCCATATTAAACGCCTAAGAATGTACCTGACTAGTAAGTATCTTAAAACCTATGGATTGCTATGTCTCTGAAAGAGAATCAAGCGTGTGTCCAGGGGCATAAACGCAGCAGTGATAGGATTGGAGAGGTTCGGTGAGCAAATGAAGACCCTTTGAAGTCATATTGCATGGTACCCATTCCACGGGTCTCAACTCTCCAGGTTTAAGGGATTCTTCCTTCAGCTAATTCAGGCATGTGGAACCCAGAGTATGATCAACCGTGTGATTGGGACATGTGTTCCAATATGTCTCAGTTCTCGTCCCTTGGTACTCGGGTGCAACATTCCAGATGCTTTACTAACACTGTCCCGACTTGGAGAGTCAGTGCCTTTAACCTCCTGTTTGGCCCAGTTTGCAATTTCTGCGGAAGATGAACAGGAATAGGGAGAACCGATGAGGGACTAGCTGGAGTTGTCTGGACGGGCAAATTTAACTCTCATTTCCCACCAGGAAGAGGAATTAACCAAAGGCTCAGCGTGCCGTGCCGGAACCAGATTAGGGCCTGAAGCAATCCTGCGGTGTTGCGGCCAGCTCACAAGAAAGCGAGTTGAATAAAGGGGCTCAGGGGCACTGTAATTCACAAACCTGCAGAGTTATAAATGACAGCTATCGTCCAAAAATATACTGAAGTAAGGCTGCAGGGAAGACTTGAAAGCGGGGCAGAATTGCAGGAAACCGATTTCAGGAGGTAGACTGGAATTGCACTTAAAGCATAGGAAAAGAGGCAGAACGTCGACAATGATGCACTTGGCCAAAAAGGGCGTATGCATTTTTTCCTGAATATATTCAGGAAAAAACGCATACGCCCTTTTTGGCCAACCAAGCAAGCTTGCAAAGGAAATCTGCACTACAATGAAGTCTCACTTCCCCCTGGTCAAAAGGGCCATCTGAAAAAAGTGTAAAATCCAGAAAGGCAGGACAGGCCATGGAGTACTGGGAGCCTTGTTATGCTGATGGGCGGGATGTAAATTGCCAACAGCCACTCAGGAAAATTGTATGGTGTTTCCTGAAACATCTAAAAAACAAAGCAACAGAGCCTAGGGCAGTTCCACATATGGTCCTATAGCTTAGGGAAATCAAAATCAAAAAGACACAGCCACCCCTAAGTTTGGGACGGCTCTGTTTACAAGAAACTCGTTTACGGGACAAGTTCAATATCGCAGAAAGTGAAAAATGGATAAAGCAGTTGTGGTACTTACGTACAATGCAATATCACTCAGCAATGAAATCTATGTCATCAGGCCCATAGCAGCATAATGAGTGGATTCAGGTATGATGATTCTATCTGAAATAAGTCACACAGAAAAAGAAACATAATAAGATATCACTAATACTCGGAATGTAAACTTGGCTACACAGGAACTGGATTACAAAACAGAACAGGGTCTCAAATTTAGAAAACCAACTTATGCTTGCTTAAGGGGAAAGGTGAGTTAGGGTGCTGCGTAAAACCAGAGATTGAAATGAGCACAGATAAAGTTCCTTAAGCCAAATATGTAATAGACAAGAGCTACTCCTTGCTCAACGAAATGGACTCAAAACCCCATGTTAATCACCTTATAATGTACCTGACTAGTAAGTATCTTAAAACCTATGGATTGCTATGTCCCCGACAGAGACTCAAGCGTGTGTACAGAGGCATAAACGCAGCAGTGATAGGATTGGAGAAGTTCGGTGAGCAAATGAAGACCCTTTGAAGTCATATTGCATGGTACCCATTCCACGGGTCTCAACTCTCCAGGTTTAAGGGATTCTTCCTTCAGCTAAAACATGCATGTGGAACCCAGAGTATGATCAACCGTGTGATCGGGAGACGTTTTCCAATATGTCTCAGTTCTCGTTCCCTGGTACTCGGGTGCAACATTCCAGACGCTTTACTAACACTCTCCCAACTTGGAGAGTCAGTGCCTTTAACCTCCTGTTTGGCCCAGTTTGCAATTTCTGCGAAAGATGAAGAGGAATAGGGAGAATCAATGAGAGACTAGCTGGAGGTGTCTGGATGGGCAAATTTAACTCTCATTTCCCCCCAGGAGGAGGAATTAACCAAAGGCTCAGCGTGCCGTGCCGGAACCAGATTAGGGCCTGAAGCAATCCTGCGGTGTTGCGGCCAGCTCACAAGAAAGCGAGTTGAAGAAAGGAGCTCAGGGGCAGTGTAATCACAAACCTGCAGTGTTATAAATGACAGCTATCGTCCAAAAATATACTGAAGGAAGGCTGCCAAGAGGACTTAAAATTGGCGCAGAATTGCAGGAAACCGATTTCAGGAGGTAGACTGGAATTGCATTTATAGCATAGGAAAAGAGGCAGAACGTCTACAATGATGCACTTGGACAAAAAGGGCGTATGCGTTTTTTCTTGAATATATTCAGGAAAAAGCGCATATGCCCTTTTTGGCCAACCAAGCAAGCTTGCAAAGGAAATCTGCACTACAATGAAGTCTCACTTCCCCCCGGTCAAAAGGGCCATTTGAAAAAAGTGTAAAATCCAGAAAGGCAGGACAGGCCATGGAGAACTGGGAGACTTGTTATGCTGATGGGCGGGATGTAAATTGCCAACAGCCACTCGGGAGAAGTGTATGGTGTTTCCTGAAACATCTAAAAAACAAAGCAACAGAGCCTAGAGCACTTCCACTTATGGTCCTATAGCTTAGGGAAATTAAAATCAAAAAGACACAGCCACCCCAAAGTTTGGGACGGCTCTGTTTACAAGAACCTCGTTTACGGGACAAGTTCAATATCGCAGAAAGTGAAAAATGGATAAAGAAGTTGTGGTACTTACGTACAATGCAATATCACTCAGGAATGAAATCTATGTCATCAGGCCCGTAGCAGAATAATGAGTGGATTCAGGTATGATGATTCTAACAGAAATAAGTCACAAGAAAAAGAAACATCATAAGACATCACTAATACACGGAATGTAACCTTGGCTACACAGGAACTGGATTACAAAACAGAACAGGGTCTCAAATTTAGAAAACCAACTTATGCTTGCTTAAGGGGAAAGGTGAGTTGGGGTGCTGCATAAAACCAGAGATTGAAATGAGCACAGATAAAATTCCTTAAGCCAAATATGGAATAGACAAGAGCTACTCCTTGCTCAACGAAATGGACTCAACACCCAATATTAAACGCCTAAGAATGTACCTGATTAGTAACTATCTTAAAACCTATGGATTGCTATGCCTCCGAAAGAGAATCAAGCGAGTGTACAGGGGCATAAACGCAGCAGTGATAGGATTGGAGAGGTTCGGTGAGCAAATGAAGACCCTTCGAAGTCATATTGCATGGTACCCATTCCAGGGTTCTCAACTCTCCAGGTTTAAGGGATTCTTCCTTCAGCTGAAACATGCATGTGGAACCCAGAGTATGATCAACCGTGTGATCAGGTGACGTGTTCAAATATGTCTCAGTTCTCGTCCCCTGGTACTCGGGTGCAACATTCCAGACGCTTTACTAACACTCTCCCGACTTGGAGAGTCAGTGCCTTTAACCTCCTGTTTGGCCCAGTTTGCAATTTCTGCGGAAGATGAACATGAATAGGGAGAACCAATGAGAGACTAGCTGGAGGTGTCTGGACGGGCAAATTTAACTCTCATTTCCCACCAGGAAGAGGAATTAACCAAAGGCTCAGCGTGCCGTGCCGGAACAAGATTAGGGCCAGAAGCAATCCTGCGGTGTTGCGGCCAGCTCACAAGAAAGCGAGTTTAACAAAGGAGCTCAGGGGCCCTGTAATTCACAAACCTGCAGAATTATAAATGACAGCTATCGTCCAAAAATATACTGAAGTAAGGCTGCCAAGAGGACTTGAAAGCGGGGCAGAATTGCAGAAAACCGATTTCAGGAGGGAGACTGGAATTGCATTTAAAGCATAGGAAAAGAGGCAGAACGTCCACAATGATGCACTTGGACAAAAAGGGCGTATGCGTTTTTTCCTGAATATATTCAGGAAAAAACGCATACACCATTTTTGGCCAACCAAGCAAGCTTGCAAAGGAAATCTGTACTACAATGAAGTCTCACTTCCCCCCAGTCAAAAGGGCCATCTGAAAAAAGTGTAAAATCCAGAAAGGCAGGACAGGCCATGGAGAACTGGGAGCCCTGTTATGCTGATGGGCGGGATGTAAATTGCCAACAGCCACTCGGGAGAAGTGTATGGTGTTTCCTGAAACATCTAAAAAACAAAGCAACAGAGCCTAGGTCAAACCCACTTATGATCCTATAGCTTAGGGAAATTAAAATAAAAAAGACACAGCCACCCCAAAATTTGGGATGGCTCTGTTTACAAGAACCTCGTTTACGGGACAAGTTCAATATCGTAGAAAGTGAAAAATGGATAAAGAAGTTGTGGTACTTACGTAAAATGCAATATCACTCAGCAATGAAATCTATGTCAACAGGCGTGTAGCAGAAAATGAGTGGGTTCAGGTATGATGATTCTAACTGAAATAAGTCACACAGAAAAAGAAACATCATAAGATATCACTAATACACGGAATGTAAACTTGGCTACACAGGAACTGGATTACATAACAGAACAGTGTCTCAAATTTAGAAAACCAACTTATGCTTGCTTAAGGGGAAAGGTGAGTTGGGGTGCTGCATAAAACCAGAGATTGAAATGAGCACAGATAAAGTTCCTTAAGCCAAATATGGAATAGACAAGTGCTACTCCTTGTTCAATGAAATGGGCTCAACACCCCATATTAAACGCCTAAGAATGTACCTTATTAGTAAGTATCTTAAAACCTATGGATTGCTATGTCTCCGAAAGACAATCAAGCGTGTGTACAGGGGCATAAATGCAGCAGTGATAGGATTGCAGAGGTTCGGTGAGCAAATGAAGACCCTTTGAAGTCATATTGCATGGTACCCATTCCACGGGTCTCAACTCTCCAGGTTTAAGGGATTCTTCCTTCAGCTAAAACATGCATGTGGAACCCAGAGTATGATCAACCGTGTGATCGGGAGACGTTTTCCAATATGTCTCAGTTCTCGTCCCCTGGTACTCGGGTGCAACATTCCAGACGCTTTACTAACACTCTCCCGACTTGGAGAGTCAGTGCCTTTAACCTCCTGTTTGGCCCAGTTTGCAATTTCTGCGGAATATGAACAGGAATAGGGAGGACAAATGAGAGACTAGCTGGAGGTGTCTGGACGGGCAAATTTAACTCTCATTTCCCACCAGGAAGAGGTATTAACCAAAGGCTCAGTGTGCCGTGCTGGAAGTAGATTAGGGCCTGAAGCAATCCTGCGGTGTTGCGGCCAGCTCACAAGAAAGCGAGTTGAAGAAAGGAGCTCAGGGACACTGTAATTCACAAACCTGCAGAGTTATAAATGACAGCTATCGTCCAAAAGTATACTGAAGTAAGGCTGCCAAGAGGACTTGAAAGCGGGGCAGAATTGCAGGAAACCAATTTCAGGAGGTAGACTGGAATTGCATTTAAAGCATAGGAAAAGAAGCAGAACATCCACAATAATGCACTTGGCCAAAAAGGGCGTATGCGTTTTTTCCTGAATATATTCAGGAAAAGACGTATACGCCCTTTTTGGCCGACCAAGCAAGCTTGCAAAGGAAATCTGCACTACAATGAAGTCTCATTTCCCCCCTGTCAAAAGGGCCATCTGAAAAAAGTGTAAAATCCAGAAAGGCAGGACAGGCCATGGAGAACTGGGAGCCATGTTATGCTGATGGGTGGGATGTAAATTGCCAACAGCCACTCGGGAGAAGTGTATGGTGTTTCCTGAAACATCTAAAAAACAAAGCAACAGAGCCTAGGGCACTTCCACTTATGGTCCTATAGCTTAGGGAAATTAAAATCAAAAAGACACAGCCACCCCAAAGTTTGGGATGGCTCTGTTTACAAGAACCTCGTTTACGGTACAAGTTCAATATCGCAGAAAGCGAAAAATGGATAAAGAAATTGAGGTACTTACGTACAATGCAGTATCACTCAGCACTGACATCTATGTCATCAGGCCCGTAGCACCATAATGAGTGGATTCAGGTATGATGATTCTAACTGAAATAAGTCACACAGAAAAAGAAACGTCATAAGATATCACTAATACAGGGAATGTCAACTTGGCTACACAGGAACTGGAGTAGAAAACAGAACAGGGTCTCAAATTTAGAAAACCAACTTATGCTTGCTTAAGGGGAAAGGTGAGTTGGGGTGCTGCATAAAACCAGAGATTGAAATGAGCACAGATAAAGTTCCTTAAGCCAAATATGGAATAGACAAGAGCTACTCCTTGCTCAACGAAATGGACTCAACACCCCATATTAAACGCCTAAGAATGTACCTGACAAGTAAGTATCTTAAAACCTATGGATTGCTATGTCTCCGAAAGAGAATCAAGCGTGTGTACAGGGGCATAAACGCAGGAGTGATAAGATTGGAGAGGTTCGGTGAGCAAATGAAGACCCTTTGAAGTCATATTGCATGGTACCCATTCCACGGGTCTCAACTCACCAGGTTTAAGGGATTCTTTCTTCAGCTAAAACATGCATGTTGAAGCCAGAGTATGATCAAGCATGTGATCGGGAGACGTGTTCAAATATGTCTCAGTTCTCCTCCCCTGGTACTCGGGTGCAACATTCCATACGCTTTACTAATGCTCTCCCGACTTGGAGAGTCAGTTCCTTTAACCTCCTGTTTGGCCCAGTTTGCAATTTCTGCAGAAGATGAACAGGAATAGGGAGAACCAATGAGACACTAGCTGGAGGTGTCTGGACGGGTAAATTTAGCTCTCATTTCCCACCAGGAAGAGGAATTAACCAAAAGCTCAGTGTGCCGTACCGGATCCAGATTAGGGCCTGAAGCAATCCTGCGATATTGCGGCCAGCTCACAAGAAAGCGAATTGAAGAAAGGAGCTCAGGGGCACTGTAATTCACAAACCTGCAAAGTTATAAATGACAGCTATCGTCCAAAAATATACTGAAGTAAGGCTGCCAAGAGGACTTGAAAGCGGGGCAGAATTGCAGGAAACCGATTTCAGGAGGTAGACTGGAATTGCATTTAAAGCATAGGAAAAGAGGCAGAACGTCCACAATGATGCACTTGGCCAAAAAGGGCGTATGCATTCCTTCCTGAATATATTCAGGAAAGAACGCATACGCCCTTTTTGGCCAACCAAGCAAGCTTGCAAAGGAAATCTGCACCACAATGAAGTCCCACTTCCCCAGGTCAAAAGGGCCATCTGAAAAAAGTGTAAAATCCAGAAAGGCAGGACAGGCCATGGAGAACTGGGAGACTTGTTATGCTGATGGGCGGGATGTAAATTGCCAACAGCCACTCTGGAGAAGTGTATGGTGTTTCCTGAAACAGTTAAAAAACAAAGCAACAGAGCCTAGGGCACTTCCACTTATGGTCCTATAGCTTAGGGAAATTAAAATCAAAAGACACAGCCACCCCAATGTTTGGGATGGCTCTGTTTACAAGAACCTCGTTAACGGTACAAGTTCAATATCGCAGAAAATGAAAAATGGATAAAGAAGTTGTGGTACTTACGTACAATGCAATATCACTCAGCAATGAAATCTATGTCATCAAGCCCGCAGCAGCATAATGAGTGGATTCAGGTATGATGATTCTAACTGAAATAAGTCACACAGAAAAAGAAACATCATAAGATATCACTAATACACGGAATGTAAACTTGGCTACACAGGAACTGGATTACAAAACAGAAGAGGGTCTCAAATTTAGAAAACCAACTTATGCTTGCTTAAGGGGAAAGGTGAGTTGGGGTGCTGCATAAAACCAGAGATTGAAATGAGCACAGATAAAGTTCCTTAAGCCAAATATGGAGTAGACAAGAGCTACTCCTTGCTCAACGAAATGGACTCAACACCCCATATTAAACGCCTAAGAATGCACCCGACTAGTAAGTATCTTAAAACCTATGGATTGCTATGTCTCCGAAAGAGAATCAAGCGTGTGTACAGGGGCATAAACGCAGCAGTGATAGGATTGGAGAGGTTCGGTGAGCAAATGAAGACCCTTTGAAGTCATATTGCATGGTACCCATTCCACGGGTCTCAACTCTCCAGGATTAAGGGATTCTTCCTTCAGCTAAAACATGCATGTGGAACCCAGAGTATGATCAACCGTGTGATCGGGAGACGTGTTCAAATATGTCTCAGTTTTCATCCCCTGGTACTCAGGTGCAATATTCCAGACGCTTTACTAACACTCTCCCGACTTGGAGAGTCAGTGCCTTTAACCTCCTGTTTGGCCCAGTTTGCAATTTCTGCAGAAGATGAACAGGAATAGGGAGAACCAATGAGAGACTAGCTGGAGGTGTCTGGACGGGCAAATTTAACTCTCATTTCCCAGCAGGAAGAGGAATTAACCAAAGGCTCAGCGTGCCGTGCTGGAACCAGATTAGGGCCTGAAGCAATCCTGCGGTGTTGCGGCCAGCTCACAAGAAAGCGAGTTGAAGAAAGGAGCTCAGGGGCACTGTAATTCACAAACCTGCAGAGTTATAAATGACAGCTATCGTCCAAAAATATACTGAAGTAAGGCTGCCAAGAGGACTTGAAAGCGGGGCAGAATTGCAGGAAACCGATTTCAGGAGGTAGACTGGAATTGCATTTAAAGCATAGGAAAAGAGGCAGAACGTCCACAATGATGCACTTGGACAAATAGGGCGTATGCGGTTTTTCCTGAATATATTCAGGAAGAAACACATACGCCCTTTTTGGCCAAGCAAGCAATCTTGCAAAGGAAATCTGCACTACAATGAAGTCTCACTTCCCCGGGTGAAAAGGGCCATCTGAATAAAGTGTAAAATCCAGAAAGGCAGGACAGGCCATGGAGAACTGGGAGCCTTGTTATGCTGATGGGCGGGATGTAAATTGCCAACAGCCACTCCGGAGAAGTGTATGGCGTTTCCTGAAACATCTAAAAAACAAAGCAACAGAGCCTAGGGCACTTCCACTTATGGTCCTATAGCTTAGGGAAATTAAAATCAAAAAGACACAGCCACCCCAAAGTTTGGGACGGCTCTGTTTTCAAGAACCTCGTTTACGGTACAAGTTCAATATCGCAGATAGTGAAAAATGGATAAAGATATGTTGGTACTTACGTACAATGCAATATCACTCAGCAATGAAATCTATGTCATCAAGCCCGCAGCAGCATAATGAGTGGATTCAGGTATGATGATTCTAACTGAAATAAGTCACACAGAAAAAGAAACATCATAAGATATCACTAATACACGGAATGTAAACTTGGCTACACAGGAACTGAATTACAAAACAGAACAGGGTCTCAAATTTAGAAAACCAACTTATGCTTTCTTAAGGGGAAAGGTGAGTTGGGGTGCTGCATAAAACCAGAGATTGAAATGAGCACAGATAAAGTTCCTTAAGCTAAATATGGAATAGACAAGAGCTACCTCTTGTTCAACGAGATGGACTCAACACCCCATATTAAACGCCTAAGAATGTAGCTGATTAGTAAGTATCTTAAAACCTATGGATTGCTATTTTCCGAAAGAGAATCAAGCGTGTGTACAGGGGCATAAACGCAGCAGTGATAGGATTGGAGAGGTTCGGTGAGCAAATGAATACCCTTTGAAGTCATATTGCATGGTACCCATTCCACGGGTCTCAGCTCTCCAGGTTTAAGGGATTCTTCCTTCAGGTAAAACATGCATGTGGAACCCAGAGTATGATCAACCGTGTGATCGGGAGACGTGTTCAAATATGTCTCAGTTGTCGTCCCCTGGTACTCGGGTGCAACATTCCAGACGCTTTACTAACACTCTCCCGAATTGGAGAGTCAGTGCCTTTAACCTGCTGTTTGGCCCAGTTTAAAATTTCAGTGGAAGATGAACAGGAATAGGGAGAACCAATGAGACACTATCTGGAGGTTTCTGGACGGGCAAATTTAACTCTCATTTCCCACCAGGAAGAGGAATTAACCAAAGGCTCAGCATGCCGTGCCGGAAAGAGATTAGGGCCTGAAGCTATCCTGCGGTGTTGCGGCCAGCTCACAAGAAAGCGAGTTGAATAAAGGAGCTCAGGGGCACTGTAATTCACAAACCTACAGAGTTATAAATGACAGCTATCGTCCAAAAATATAGTGAAGAAAGGCTGCCAAGAGGACTTGAATGCGGGGCAGAATTGCAGGCAACCGATTTCAGAAGGTAGACTGGAATTGCATTTAAAGCATAGGAAAAGAGGCAGAACGTGGAAAATGATGCACTTGGCCAAAAAGGGCGTATG
>NW_026044005.1:0-72573 GCF_937001465.1 Orcinus orca
ACCTCCAGCTAGTCTCTCATTGGTTCTCCCTATTCCTGTTCATCTTCCGCAAAAATTGCAAACTGGGCCAAACAGGAGGTTAAAGGCACTGACTCTCGAAGTCGGGAGAGTGTTAGTAAAGCATCTGGAATATTGCACCCGAGTACCAGGGAACGAAAACTGAGACATATTGGAACACGTCTCCCGATCACATGGTTGATTATACTCTGGGTTCCACATGCATGTTTTAGCTGAAGGAAGTATCCCTTAAACCTGGAGAGTTGAGACCCGTGGAATGGGTACCATGTAATATGACTTCAAAGGGTCTTCATTTCCTCACTGAACCTCTCCAGTCCTATCACGGCTGCTTTTATGCCCCTGTACACATGCTTGATTCTCTTTCAGAGACATAGTAATCCATAGGTTTTAAGATACTTACTAGTCAGGTACATTCTTAGGCGTTTAATATGGGGTGTTGAGTCCATTTCGTTGAGCAAGGAGTAACTCTTGTGTATTACATATTTGGCTTAAGGAACTTTATGTGTGCTCATTTCAATCTCTGGTTTTATGCAGCACCCCAACTCACCTTTCCCCTTAAACAAGCATAAGTTGGTTTTCTAAATTTGAGACACTGTTCTGTTTTGTAATTCAGTTCCTGTGTAGCCAAGATTACATTCCGTGTATTAGTGATATCTTATGATGTTTCTTTTTCTGTGTGACTTATTTCAGTTAGAATCATCATACCTGAATCCACTCATTATGCTGCTACGGGACTGATGACATAGATTTCATTGCTGAGTGATATTGCATTGTACGTAAGTACCACAACTTCTTTATCCATTTTTCACTTTCTGTGATATTGAACTTGTACCATAAACGAGGTTCTTGTAAACAGAGCCGTCCCAAACTTTGGGGTGGCTGTGTCTTTTTGATTTTAATTTCCCTAAGCTATAGGACCATAAGTGGAAGTGCCCTAGGCTCTGTTGCTTTGTTTTTTAGATGTTTCAGGAAACACCATACACTTCTCCCGAGTGGCTGTTGGCAATTTACATCCCGCCCATCAGCATAACAAGGCTCCCAGTTCTCCATGGCCTGTCCTGCCTTTCTGGATTTTACACTTTTTTCAGATGGCCCTTTTGAACAGGGGGAAGTGAGACTTCATTGTAGTGCAGATTTCCTTTGCAAGCTTGCTTGGTTGGCCAAAAAGGGCGTTTTCGTTTTTTCCTGAATATATTCAGGAAAAAACGCATACGCCCTTTTTGGTCAAGTGCATCATTTTCGACGTTCTGCCTCTTTTCCTATTCTTTAAATGCAATTCCAGTGTACCTCCTGAAATCGGTTTCCTGCAATTCTGCCCCGCTTTCAAGTCCTCTTGGCAGCCTTACTTCAGTATATTTTTGGACTATAGCTGTCATTTATAACTCTGCATGTTTGTGAATTACAGTGCCCCTGAGCTCCTTTCTTCAACTCGCTTTCTTGTGAGCTGGCCGCAACACCGCAGGATTGCTTCAGGCCCTAAACTGGTTCTGGCACGACACACTGAGCCTTTGGTTAATTCCTCTTCCTGGTGGGAAAAGAGAGTTAAATTTGCTCGTCCAGACACCTCCAGCTAGTCTCTAATTGGTTCTCCCTATTCCTGTTCATCTTCCGCAGAAATTGCAAACTGGGCCAAACAGGAGGTTAAAGGCACTGACTCTCCAAGTCGGGAGAGTGTTAGTAAAGCATCTGGAATGTTGCACCCGAGTACCAGGGGACGAAAACTGAGACATATTTGAACACGTCTCCCGATCACACGGTTGATCATACTCTGGTTTCCACATGCATGTTTTAGCTGAAGGAAGAATCCCTTAATCCTGGAGAGTTGAGACCCGTGGAATGGGTACCATGCAATATGACTTCAAAGGGTCTTTATTTACTCACCGAACCTCTCCAATCCTATCACTGCTGCGTTTATGCACCTGTACACACAATTGATTCTCTTTCGGAGACATAGCTATCCATAGGTTTTAAGATAGTTACTAGTCACGTGCATTCTTAGGCGTTTAATATGGGGTCTTGAGTCCATTTCGTTGAGCAAGGAGTAGCTCTTGTCTATTCCATATTTGGCTTAAGGAACTTTATCTGTGCTCATTTCAATCTCTGGTTTTATGCAGCACCCCAACTCACCTTTCCCCTAAAGCAAGCATAAGTTGGTTTTCTCCATTTGAGTCCCTCTTCTGTTTAGTAATCCAGTTCCTGTGTAGCCAAGTTTACATTCCGTGTATTAGTGATATCTTATGATGTTTCTTTTTCTGTGTGAATTATTTCAGTTAGAATCATCGTACCTGAATCCACTCATTATGCTGCTATGGGCCTGATGACATAGATTTCATTGCTGAGTGATATTGCATTGTACGTAAGTACCACAACTTCTTTATCCATTTTTCACTTTCTGCGATATTGAACTTGTACTGTAAACGAGGTTCTTGTAAACAGAGCTGTCCCAAACTTTGGGGTGGCTGTGTCTTTTTGATTTTAATTTCCCTAAGCTATAGGACCATAAGTGGAAGTGCCCTAGGCTCTGTTGCTTTGTTTTTTAGATGTTTCAGGAAACACCATACACTTCTCCCCAGTGGCTGTTGGCAATTTACATCCTGCCCATCAGCATAACAAGGCTCCCAGTTCTCCATGGCCTGTCCTGCCTTTCTGGATTTTACACTTTTTTCAGTTGGCCCTTTTGACCGGGGGAAGTGACACTTCATTGTAGTGCAGAGTTCCTTTGCAAGCTTCCTTGGTTGGCCAAAAAGGGCGTATGCGTTTTTTCCTGAATATATTCAGGAAAAAACGCATACGCCCTTTTTGGCCAAGTGCATCATTGTGGACGTTCTGCCTCTTTTCCTATACTTTCAATGCAATTCCAGTCTACCTCTTAAATCGGTTTCCTGCAATTCTGCCCCGCTTTCAAGTCCTCTTGGCAGCCTTACTTCAGTATATTTTTGGACGATAGCTGTCATTTATAACTCTGCAGGTTTGTGAATTACAGTGCCCCTGAGCTCCTTTCTTTAACTCGCTTTCTTGTGAGCTGGCCGAAACACCGCAGGATTGCTTCAGGCCCTAATCTGGTTCCGGCGTGGCACGCTGAGCTTTTGGTTAATTCCTCTTTCTGGTGGGAAATGAGAGTTAAATTTGCCAGTCCAGACACCTCCAGCTAGTCTCTCATTGGTTCTCCCTATTCCTGTTCATCTTCCGCAAAAATTCTAAACTGGGCCAAACAGGAGGTTAAAGGCACTGACTCTCCAAGTCGGGAGAGTGTTAGTAAATCGTCTGGAATATTGCACCCGAACACCAGGGGATGAAAACTGAGTCATATTGGAACACGTCTCCCGATCACACGGTTGATCATACTCTGGGTTCCACATGCATGTTTTAGATGAAGGAAGAATCCCTTAAACCTGGAGAGTTGAGACCCGTGGAATGGGTACCATGCAATGTGACTTCAAAGGGTCTTCATTTGCTCACCGAACCTCTCCAATCCTATCACTGCTGCCTTTATGCCCCTGTACACACGCTTGATTCTCTTTCGGAGACATAGCAATCCATAGCTTTTAAGATAGTTACTAGTCAGGTGCATTCTTAGGCGTTTAATATGGGGTGTTGAGTGCATTTCGTTGAGCAAGGAGTAGCTCTTGTCTATTCCATATTTGGCTTAAGGAACTTTGTCTGTGCTCATTTCAATCTCTGGTTTTATGCAGCACCCCAACTCACCTTTCCCCTTAAGCAAGCATAAGTTGGTTTTCTAAATTTGAGACCCTCTTCTGATTTGTAATCCAGTTCCTGTGTAGCCAAGTTTACATTCCATATATTAGTGATATCTTATGATGTTTCATTTTCTGTGTGACTTATTTCAGTTAGAATCATCATACCTGAATCCACTCATTATGCTGCTATGGGCCTGATGACATAGATTTCATTGCTGAGTGATATTGCATTGTAGGTAAGTACCACAACTTCTTTATCCATTTTTCGCTTTCTGCGATATTGAACTAGTACCGGAAAAAAGGTTCTTTTAAACAGAGCTGTCCCAAACTTTGGGGTGGCTCTGTCTTTTTGATTTTAATTTCCCTAATTTATGGGACTATAAGTGGAAGTGCCCTAGGCTCTGTTGCTTTGTTTTTTGGAGGTTTCAGGAAACACCATACACTTCTCCCGAGTGGCTGTTGGCAATTTACATCCCGCCCATCAGCATAACAAGGCTCCCAGTTCTCCATGGCCTGTCCTGCCTTTCTGGATTTTATACTTTTTTCAGATGGCCCTTTTGACCGGGGGAAGTGAGACTTCATTGTAGTGCAGATTTACTTTGCAAGCTTGCTTGGTTGTCCAAAAAGGGCGTATGCGTTTTTTCCTGAATATATTCAGGAAGAAACGCATACGCCCTTTTTGGCCAAGTGCATCATTGTCAACGCTCTGCCTCTTTTCCTATGCTTTAAATGCAATTCCAGTGTACCTCCTAAAATCGGTTTCCTGCAATTCTGCCCCGCTTTCAAGTCCTCTTGGCAGCCTTACTTCAGTATATTTTTGGACGATAGCTGTCATTTATAACTCTGCAGGTTTGTGAACTACAGTACCCGTGAGCCCCTTTCTTCAACTCGCTTTCTTGTGAGCTGGCCGCAATATCGCAGTATTACTTCAGGCCCTAATCTGGTTCTGGCATGGGATGCTGAGCCTTTGGTTAATTCCTCTTCCTGGTGGGAAATGAGAGTTAAATTTGCCCGTCCAGAGACCTCCAGCTACTCTCTCATTGGTTCTCCCTATTCCTGTTCATCTTCCGCAGAAATTGCAAACTGGGCCAAACAGGAGGTTAAAGGCACTGACTCTCCAAGTCGGGAGAGTGTTAGTAAAGCGTCTGGAATGTTGCACCCGAGTACCAGGGGACGAGAACTGAGACATATTGGAACACGTCTCCCGATCACACGGTTGATCATACTCTGGGTTCCACATGCATGTTTTAGCTGAAGGAAGAATCCGTTAAACCTGGAGAGTTGAGACCCGTGGAATGGGTACCATGCAATATGACTTCAAAGGGTCTTCATTTGCTCACCGAACCTCTCCAATCCTATCACTGCTGCGTTTATGCCCCTGTACACACGCTTGATTCTCTTTCAGAGACATAGCAATCCATAGGTTTTAAGATACTTACTAGTCAGGTACATTCTTAGGCGTTTAATATGGGGTGTTGAGTCCATTTCGTTGAGCAAGGAGTAGCTCTTGTCTATTCCATATTTGGCTTAAGGAACTTTATCTGTGCTCATTTCAATCTCTGGTTTTATGCAGCACCCCAACTCACCTTTCACCTTAAGCAAGCATAAGTTGGTTTTCTAAATTTGAGACCCTCTGCTGATTTGTAATCCAGTTCCTGTGTAGCCAAGTTTACATTCCATGTATTAGTGATATCTTATGATGTTTCTTTCTCTGTGTGACTTATTTCAGTTAGAATCGTCATACCTGAATCCATTCATTATGCTGCTATGGGCCTGATGATTTAGATTTCATTGCTGAGTGATATTGCATTGTACGTAAGTACCACAACTTCTTTATCCATTTTTCACTTTCTGCTATATTGAACTTGTACCGTAAACGAGGTTCTTGTAAACAGAGCCGTCCCAACTTTGGGGTGGCTGTGTCTTTTTGATTTTAATTTCCCTAAGCAATAGGACCATAAGTGGAAGTGCCCTAGGCTCTGTTGCATTGTTTTTTAGATGTATCCGGAAACACCATACACTTCTCCCAAGTGGCTGTTGGCAATTTACATCCTGCCCATCAGCATAACAAGGCTCCCAGTTCTCCATGGCCTGTCCTGCCATTCTGGATTTTACACTTTTTTCAGACGGCCCTTTTGACCGGGGGGAAGTGAGACTTCATTGTAGTGCAGATTTCCTTTGCAAGCTTGCTTGGTTGGCCAAAAAGGGCGTATGTGTTTTTTCCTGAATATATTCAGGAAAAAACGCATACGCCCTTTTTGGCCAAGTGCATCATTGTCGACATTCTGCCTCTTTTCCTATGCTTTAAATGCAATTCCAGTGTACCTCCTGAAATTGGTTGCCTGCAATTCTGCCCTGCTTTCAAGTCCTCTTGGCAGCCTTACTTCAGTATATTTTTGGACAATAGCTGTCATTTATAACTCTGCAGGTTTGTGAATTACAGTGCCCCTGAGCTCCTTTCTTCAACTCGCTTTCTTGTGAGCTGGCCGCAACACCGCAGGATTGCTTCAGGCCCTAATCTGCTTCCGACACGGCACGCTGAGCCTTTGTTTAATTCCTCTTCCTGGTGGGAAATGAGAGTTAAATTTGCCCGTCCAGACACCTCCAGCTAGTCTCTCATTGGTCCTCCCTATTCCTGTTCATCTTCCGCAGAAATTGCAAACTGGGCCAAACAGGAGGTTAAAGGCACTGACTCTCCAAGTCGGGAGAGTGTTAGTAAAGCGTCTGGAATGTTGCACCCGAGTACCAGGGGACGAGAACTGAGACATATTGGAACACGTCTCCCGATCACATGGTTGATCATACTCTGGGTTCCACAGGCATGTTTTAGCTGAAGGAAGAATCCCTTAAACCTGGAGAGTTGAGACCCGTGGAATGGGTACCATGCAATATGACTTCAAAGGGTCTTCATTTGCTCACCGAACCTCTCCAATCCTATCACTGCTGCGTTTATGCCCCTGTTCTCACGCTTGATTCTGTTTCAGAGACATAGCAATCCATAGATTTTAAGAAACTTACTAGTCAGGTACATTCTTAGGCGTTTAATATGGGGTGTTGAGTCCATTTCGTTGAACAAGGAGTAGCTCTTGTCTATTATATTTGGCTTAAGACACTTTATCTGTGCTCATTTCAATCTCTGGTTTTATGCAGCACCCCAACTCACCTTTCCCCATAAGCAAGCATAAGTTGGTATTCTAAATTTGAGACCCTGTTCTGTTTTGTAATCCAGTTCCTGTGTAGCCAAGTTTACATTCCGTGTATTAGTGATATCTTATGATGTTTCTTTCTCTGTGTGACTTATTTCAGTTAGAATCATCATACCTGAATCCATTCATTATGCTGCTACGGGCCTGATGACGTAGATTTCATTGCTGAGTGATATTGCATTGTACGTAAGTACCACAACTTCTTTATCCATTTTTCGCTTTCTGGTATATTGAACTTGTACCGTAAACGAGGTTCTTGTAAACAGAGCCGTCCCAAACTTTGGGGTGGCTGTGTCTTTTTGATTTTAATTTCCCTAAACTTTAGGACCATTAGTGGAAGTGCCCTAGGCTCTGTTGCTTTGTTTTTTAGATGTTTCCAGAAACACCATACACTTCTCCCGAGTGGCTGTTGGCAATTTATATCCCGCCCATCAGCATAACAAGGCTCCCAGTTCTCCATGGCCTGTCCTGCCTTTCTGGATTTTACACTTTTTTCAGATGGCCCTTTTGAACAGGGGGAAGTGAGACTTCATTGTAGTGCAGATTTCCTTTGCAAGCTCGCTTGGTTGGCCAAAAAGGGCGTATGCGTTTTTTCCTGAATATATTCAGGAAAGAACGCATACGCCCTTTTTGGCCAAGTGCATCATTGTCGACGTTCTGCCTCTTTTCCTATGCTTTCAATGCAATTCCAGTCTACCTCCTGAAATCGGTTTCCTGCAATTCTGCCCCGCTTTCAAGTCCTCTTGGCAGCCTCACTTCAGTATATTTTTGGACGATAGCTGTCATTTATAACTCTGCAGGTTTGTGAATTACAGTGCCCCTGAGCTCCTTTCTTCAACTCTCTTTCTTGTGAGCTGGCCGCAACACCGCAGGATTGCTTCAGGCCCTAATCTGTTTCCGGCATGGCACGCTTAGCCTTTGGTTAATTCCTCTTCCTGGTGGGAAATGAGAGTTAAATTTGCCCGTCCAGACACCTCCAGCTAGTCTCTCATTGGTTCTCCCTATTCCTGTTCATCTTCCGCAGAAATTGCAAACTGGGCCAAACAGGAGGTTAAAGGCACTGACTCTCCCAGTCAGGAGAGTGTTAGTAAAGCATCTGGAATGTTGCACCCGAGTACCAGGGGACGAAAACTGAGACATATTTGAACACGTCTCCCAATCACACGGTTGATCATACTCTGGGTTCCACATGCATGTTTTAGCTGAAGGAAGAATCCCTTAAACCTGGAGAGTTGAGACCCGTGGAATGGGTACCATGCAATATGACTTCAAAGGGTCTTCATTTGCTCACCGAACCTCTCCAATCCTATCACTGCTGCCTTTATGCCCCTGTACACACGCTTGATTCTCTTTTGGAGACATAGGAATCCATAGGTTTTAAGATAGTTACTAGTCAGGTGCATTCTTAGGCGTTTAATATGGGGTGTTGAGTCCATTTCGTTGAGCAAGGAGTAGCTCTTGTCTATTCCATATTTGGCTTAAGGAACTTTATCTGTGCTCATTTCAATCTCTGGTTTTATGCAGCACCCCAACTCACCTTTCCCCTTAAGCAAGCATAAGTTGGTTTTCTACATTTGAGACCCTCTTCTGTTTTGTAATCCAGTTCCTGTGTAGCCAAGTTTACATTCCGTGTATTAGTGATATCTTATGATGTTTCTTTTTCTGTGTGACATATTTCAGTGAGAATCATCGTACCTGAATCCACTCATGATGCTGCTATGGGCCTGAATGACATAGATTTCATTGCTGAGAGATACTGCATTGTACGTAAGTACCACAACTTCTTTATCCATTTTTCACTTTCTGCGATATTGAACTTGTACCGTAAACGAGGTTCTTGTAAACAGAGCTGTCCCAAACTTTGGGGTGGCTGTGTCTTTTTGATTTTAATTTCCCTAAGCTATAGGACCATAAGTGGAAGTGCCCTAGGCTCTGTTGCTTTGTTTTTTAGATGTTTCAGGAAACACCATACACTTCTCCCCAGTGGCTGTTGGCAATTTACATCCCGCCCATCAGCATAACAAGGCTCCCAGTTCTCCATGGCCTGTCCTGCCTTTCTGGATTTTACACTTTTTTCAGATGGCCCTTTTGACCGGGGGAAGTGAGACTTCATTGTAGTGCAGATTTCCTTTGCAAGCTTGCTTGGTTGGCCAAAAAGGGCGTATGTGTTTTTTCCTGAATATATTCAGGAAAAAACGCATACGCCCTTTTTGGCCAAGTGCATCATTGTGGACGTTCTGCCTCTTTTCCTATGCTTTCAATGCAATTCCAGTCTACCTCCTGAAATCGGTTTCCTGCAATTCTGCCCCGCTTTCAAGTCCTCTTGGCAGCCTTACTTCAGTATATTTTTGGACGATAGCTGTCATTTATAACTCTGCAGGTTTGTGAATTACAGTGCCCCTGAGCTCCTTTATTTAACTCGCTTTCTTGTGAGCTGGCCGAAAAAACCGCAGGATTGCTTCAGGCCCTAATCTGGTTCTGGCACGGCACGCTGAGCCTTTGGTTAATTCCTCTTCCTGGTGGGAAATGAGAGTTAAATTTGCCCGTCCAGACACCTCCAGCTAGTCTCTCATTGGTTCTCCCTATTCCTGTTCATCTTCCGCAAAAATTCTAAACTGGGCCAAACAGGAGGTTAAAGTCACTGACTCTCCAAGTCGGGAGAGTGTTAGTAAAGCGTCTGGAATGTTGCACCCGAGTACCAGGGGACGAGAACTGAGACATATTGGAACACGTCTCCCGATCACACGGTTGATCATACTCTGGGTTCCACATGCATGTTTTAGCTGAAGGAAGAATCCCTTAAACCTGGAGAGTTGAGACCTGTGGAATGGGTACCATGCAATATGACTTCAAAGGGTCTTCATTTGCTCACCGAACCTCTCCAATCCTATCACTGCTGCGTTTATGCCCCTGTACACACGCTTGATTCTCTTTTGGGACATAGGAATCCATAGGGTTTTAAGATAGTTACTAGTCAGGTGCATTCTTAGGCGTTTAATATGGGGTGTTGAGTCCATTTCGTTGAGCAAGGAGTAGCTCTTGTCTATTCCATATTTGGCTTAAGGAACTTTATCTGTGCTCATTTCAATCTCTGGTTTTATGCAGCACCCCAACTCACCTTTCCCCTTAAGCAAGCATGTTGGTTTGATAAATTTGAGACCCTCTTCTGTTTTGTAATCCAGTTCCTGTGTAGCCAAGTTTACATTCCGTGTATTAGTGATATCTTATGATGTTTCTTTTTCTGTGTGACTTATTTCAGTTAGAATCATCATACATGAAATCCACTCATTATGCTGCTATGGGCCTGATGACATAGATTTCATTGCTGAGTGATATTGCATTGTACGTAAGTACCACAACTTCTTTATCCATTTTTCACTTTCTGCGATATTGAATTTGTACCGTAAAACGAGGTTCTTGTAAACAGAGCCATCCCAAACTTTGGGGTGGCTGTGGTCTTTTTGATTTTAATTTCCCTAAGCTATAGGACCATAAGTGGAAGTGCCCTAGGCTCTGTTGCTTTGTTTTTTAGATGTTTCAGGAAACACCATACACTTCTCCGAGTGGCTGTTGGCAATTTACATCCCGCCCATCAGCATAACAAGGCTCCCAGTTCTCCATGGCCTGTCCTGCCTTTCTGGATTTTTACACTTTTTTCCAGATGGCCCTTTTGACCGGGGGAAGTGAGACTTCATTGTAGTGCAGATTTCCTTTGCAAGCTTGCTTGGTTGGCCAAAAAGGGTGTATGCGTTCTTTCCTGAATATATTCAGGAAACAACGCATACGCCCTTTTTGTCCAAGTGCATCATTGTCGACGTTCTGCCTCTTTTCCTATGCTTTCAATGCAATTCCAGTCTACCTCCTGAAATCGGTTTCCTGCAATTCTGCCCCGCTTTCAAGTCCTCTTGGCAGCCTTACTTCAGTATATTTTTGGACAATAGCTGTCATTTATAACTCTGCAGGTTTGTGAATTACAGTGCCCCTGAGCTCCTTTCTTCAACTCGCTTTCTTGTGAGCTGGCCGCAACACCGCACGATTGCTTCAGGCCCTAATCTGATTTCCGGCACGGCACGCTGAGCCTTTGGTTAATTCCTCTTCCTGGTGGGAAATGAGAGTTACATTTGCCCGTCCAGACACCTCCAGCTAGTCTCTCATTGGTTCTCCCTATTCCTGTTCATCTTTGGCAGAAATTGCAAAATTGCAAACTGGGCCAAACAGGAGGTTAAAGGCACTGACTCTCGAAGTCGGGAGAGTGTTAGTAAAGCATCTGGAATGTTGCACCCGAGTACCAGGGGACGAGAACTGAGACATATTTGAACACATCTCCCGATCACACGGTTGATCATACTCTGGGTTCCACATGCATGTTTTAGCTGAAGGAAGAATCCCTTAATCCTGGAGAGTTGAGACCCGTGGAATGGGTACCATGCAATATGACTTCAAAGGGTCTTCATTTGCTCACCGAACCTCTCCAATCCTATCACTGCTGCGTTTATGCCCTGTACACATGCTTGATTCTCTTTCAGAGACATAGCAATCCATAGGTTTTAAGATACTTACAAGTCAGGTACATTCTTAGGCGTTTAATATGGGTGTTGAGTCCATTTCGTTGAGCAAGGAGTAGCTCTTGTCTATTCCATATTTGGCTTAACGAACTTTAACTGTGCTCATTTCAATCTCTGGTTTTATGCAGCACCCAACTCACCTTTCCCCTTAAGCCAGCATAAGTTGGTTTTCTACATTTGAGACCCTGTTCTGTTTTGTAATCCAGTTCCTGTGTAGCCAAGTTTACATTCCGTGTATTAGTGATATCTTATGATGTTTCTTTTTCTGTGTGACTTATTTCAGTTAGAATCATCATACCTGAATCCACTCATTATGCTGCTACGGGCCTGATGACATAGATTTCATTGCTGAGTGATATTGCATTGTACATAAGTACCACAACTTCTTTATCCATTTTTCACTTTCTGCGATATTGAATTTGTACCGTAAATGAGGTTCTTGTAAACAGAGCTGTCCCAAACTTTGGGGTGGCTGTGTCTTTTTGATTTTAATTTCCCTAATCTATAGGGCCATAAGTGGAAGTGCCCTAGGCTCTGTTGCTTTGTTTTTTAGATGTTTCAGGAAATACCATACACTTCTCCCCAGTGGCTGTTGGCAATTTACATCCTGCCCATCAGCATAACAAGGCTCCAGTTCTCCATGGCCTGTCCTGCCTTTCTGGATTTTACACTTTTTTCAGATGGCCCTTTTGACCGGGGAAGTGAGACTTCATTGTAGTGCAGATTTCCTTTGCAAGCTTGCTTGGTTGGCCAAAAAGGGCGTATGCGTTCTTTCCTGAATATATTCAGGAAAAAACGCATACGCCCTTTTTGTCCAAGTGCATCATTGTCGACGTTCTGCCTCTTTTCCTATGCTTTCAATGCAATTCCAGTCTACTTCCTGAAATCGGTTTCCTGCAATTCTGCCCCGCTTTCAAGTCCTCTTGGCAGCCTTACTTCAGTATATTTTTGGACAATAGCTGTCATTTATAACTCTGCAGGTTTGTGAATTACAGTGCCCCTGAGCTCCTTTCTTCAACTCGCTTTCTTGTGAGCTGGCCGCAACACCGCACGATTGCTTCAGGCCCTAATCTGATTCCGGCACGGCACGCTGAGCCTTTGGTTAATTCCTCTTCCTGGTGGGAAATGAGAGTTAAATTTGCCCGTCCAGACACCTCCAGCTAGTCTCTCATTGGTTCTCCCTATTCCTGTTCATCTTTGGCAGAAATTGCAAACTGGGCCAAACAGGAGGTTAAAGGCACTGACTCTCGAAGTCGGGAGAGTGTTAGTAAAGCATCTGGAATGTTGCACCCGAGTACCAGGGGACGAGAACTGAGACATATTTGAACACATCTCCCGATCACACGGTTGATCATACTCTGGGTTCCACATGCATGTTTTAGCTGAAGAAGAATCCCTTAATCCTGGAGAGTTGAGACCCGTGGAATGGGTACCATGCAATATGACTTCAAAGGGTCTTCATTTGCTCACCGAACCTCTCCAATCCTATCACTGCTGCGTTTATGCCCCTGTACACATGCTTGATTCTCTTTCAGAGACATAGCAATCCATAGGTTTTAAGATACTTACAAGTCAGGTACATTCTTAGGCGTTTAATATGGGGTGTTGAGTCCATTTCGTTGAGCAAGGAGTAGCTCTTGTCTATTCCATATTTGGCTTAACGAACTTTAACTGTGCTCATTTCAATCTCTGGTTTTATGCAGCACCCCAACTCACCTTTCCCCTTAAGCCAGCATAAGTTGGTTTTCTACATTTGAGACTCTGTTCTGTTTTGTAATCCAGTTCCTGTGTAGCCAAGTTTACATTCCGTGTATTAGTGATATCTTATGATGTTTCTTTTTCTGTGTGACTTATTTCAGTTAGAATCATCATACCTGAATCCACTCATTATGCTGCTACGGGCCTGATGACATAGATTTCATTGCTGAGAGATACTGCATTGTACGTAAGTACCACAACTTCTTTATCCATTTTTCACTTTCTGCGATATTGAACTTGTACCGTAAACGAGGTTCTTGTAAACAGAGCTGTCCCAAACTTTGGGGTGGCTGTTTCTTTTTGATTTTAATTTCCCTAAGCTATAGGACCATAAGTGGAAGTGCCCTAGGCTCTGTTGCTTTGTTTTTTAGATGTTTCAGGAAACACCATACACTTCTCCCCAGTGGCTGTTGGCAATTTACATCCCGCCCATCAGCATAACAAGGCTCCCAGTTCTCCATGGCCTGTCCTGCCTTTCTGGATTTTACACTTTTTTCAGATGGCCCTTTTGACCGGGGGAAGTGAGACTTCATTGTAGTGCAGATTTCCTTTGCAAGCTTGCTTGGTTGGCCAAAAAGGGCGTATGCGTTCTTTCCTGAATATATTCAGGAAAAAACGCATACGCCCTTTTTGGCCAAGTGCATCATTGTGGACGTTCTGCCTCTTTTCCTATGCTTTCAATGCAATTCCAGTCTACCTCCTGAAATCGGTTTCCTGCAATTCTGCCCCGCTTTCAAGTCCTCTTGGCAGCCTTACTTCAGTATATTTTTGGACGATAGCTGTCATTTATAACTCTGCAGGTTTGTGAATTACAGTGCCCCTGAGCTCCTTTATTTAACTCGCTTTCTTGTGAGCTGGCCGAAAAACCGCAGGATTGCTTCAGGCCCTAATCTGGTTCTGGCACGGCACGCTGAGCCTTTGGTTAATTCCTCTTCCTGGTGGGAAATGAGAGTTAAATTTGCCCGTCCAGACACCTCCAGCTAGTCTCTCATTGGTTCTCCCTATTCCTGTTCATCTTCCGCAAAAATTCTAAACTGGGCCAAACAGGAGGTTAAAGTCACTGACTCTCCAAGTCGGGAGAGTGTTAGTAAAGCGTCTGGAATGTTGCACCCGAGTACCAGGGGACGAGAACTGAGACATATTGGAACACGTCTCCCGATCACACGGTTGATCATACTCTGGGTTCCACATGCATGTTTTAGCTGAAGGAAGAATCCCTTAAACCTGGAGAGTTGAGACCTGTGGAATGGGTACCATGCAATATGACTTCAAAGGGTCTTCATTTGCTCACCGAACCTCTCCAATCCTATCACTGCTGCGTTTATGCCCCTGTACACACGCTTGATTCTCTTTTGGGACATAGGAATCCATAGGTTTTAAGATAGTTACTAGTCAGGTGCATTCTTAGGCGTTTAATATGGGGTGTTGAGTCCATTTCGTTGAGCAAGGAGTAGCTCTTGTCTATTCCATATTTGGCTTAAGGAACTTTATCTGTGCTCATTTCAATCTCTGGTTTTATGCAGCACCCCAACTCACCTTTCCCCTTAAGCAAGCATGTTGGTTTGATAAATTTGAGACCCTCTTCTGTTTTGTAATCCAGTTCCTGTGTAGCCAAGTTTACATTCCGTGTATTAGTGATATCTTATGATGTTTCTTTTTCTGTGTGACTTATTTCAGTTAGAATCATCATACATGAATCCACTCATTATGCTGCTATGGGCCTGATGACATAGATTTCATTGCTGAGTGATATTGCATT
The DNA here is from genome assembly GCF_937001465.1 of Orcinus orca. Taxonomy (NCBI): domain Eukaryota; kingdom Metazoa; phylum Chordata; class Mammalia; order Artiodactyla; family Delphinidae; genus Orcinus; species Orcinus orca. Next base: position 15,005 of record NW_026044005.1, read on the forward strand.
GTACGTAAGTACCACAACTTCTTTATCCATTTTTCACTTTCTGCGATATTGAATTTGTACCGTAAACGAGGTTCTTGTAAACAGAGCCATCCCAAACTTTGGGGTGGCTGTGTCTTTTTGATTTTAATTTCCCTAAGCTATAGGACCATAAGTGGAAGTGCCCTAGGCTCTGTTGCTTTGTTTTTTAGATGTTTCAGGAAACACCATACACTTCTCCCGAGTGGCTGTTGGCAATTTACATCCCGCCCATCAGCATAACAAGGCTCCCAGTTCTCCATGGCCTGTCCTGCCTTTCTGGATTTTACACTTTTTTCAGATGGCCCTTTTGACCGGGGGAAGTGAGACTTCATTGTAGTGCAGATTTCCTTTGCAAGCTTGCTTGGTTGGCCAAAAAGGGTGTATGCGTTCTTTCCTGAATATATTCAGGAAAAAACGCATACGCCCTTTTTGTCCAAGTGCATCATTGTCGACGTTCTGCCTCTTTTCCTATGCTTTCAATGCAATTCCAGTCTACCTCCTGAAATCGGTTTCCTGCAATTCTGCCCCGCTTTCAAGTCCTCTTGGCAGCCTTACTTCAGTATATTTTTGGACAATAGCTGTCATTTATAACTCTGCAGGTTTGTGAATTACAGTGCCCCTGAGCTCCTTTCTTCAACTCGCTTTCTTGTGAGCTGGCCGCAACACCGCACGATTGCTTCAGGCCCTAATCTGATTCCGGCACGGCACGCTGAGCCTTTGGTTAATTCCTCTTCCTGGTGGGAAATGAGAGTTAAATTTGCCCGTCCAGACACCTCCAGCTAGTCTCTCATTGGTTCTCCCTATTCCTGTTCATCTTTGGCAGAAATTGCAAACTGGGCCAAACAGGAGGTTAAAGGCACTGACTCTCGAAGTCGGGAGAGTGTTAGTAAAGCATCTGGAATGTTGCACCCGAGTACCAGGGGACGAGAACTGAGACATATTTGAACACATCTCCCGATCACACGGTTGATCATACTCTGGGTTCCACATGCATGTTTTAGCTGAAGGAAGAATCCCTTAATCCTGGAGAGTTGAGACCCGTGGAATGGGTACCATGCAATATGACTTCAAAGGGTCTTCATTTGCTCACCGAACCTCTCCAATCCTATCACTGCTGCGTTTATGCCCCTGTACACATGCTTGATTCTCTTTCAGAGACATAGCAATCCATAGGTTTTAAGATACTTACAAGTCAGGTACATTCTTAGGCGTTTAATATGGGGTGTTGAGTCCATTTCGTTGAGCAAGGAGTAGCTCTTGTCTATTCCATATTTGGCTTAACGAACTTTAACTGTGCTCATTTCAATCTCTGGTTTTATGCAGCACCCCAACTCACCTTTCCCCTTAAGCCAGCATAAGTTGGTTTTCTACATTTGAGACCCTGTTCTGTTTTGTAATCCAGTTCCTGTGTAGCCAAGTTTACATTCCGTGTATTAGTGATATCTTATGATGTTTCTTTTTCTGTGTGACTTATTTCAGTTAGAATCATCATACCTGAATCCACTCATTATGCTGCTACGGGCCTGATGACATAGATTTCATTGCTGAGTGATATTGCATTGTACATAAGTACCACAACTTCTTTATCCATTTTTCACTTTCTGCGATATTGAATTTGTACCGTAAACGAGGTTCTTGTAAACAGAGCTGTCCCAAACTTTGGGGTGGCTGTGTCTTTTTGATTTTAATTTCCCTAATCTATAGGACCATAAGTGGAAGTGCCCTAGGCTCTGTTGCTTTGTTTTTTAGATGTTTCAGGAAACACCATACACTTCTCCCCAGTGGCTGTTGGCAATTTACATCCTGCCCATCAGCATAACAAGGCTCCCAGTTCTCCATGGCCTGTCCTGCCTTTCTGGATTGTACACTTTTTTCAGATGGCCCTTTTGACCGGGGGAAGTGAGACTTCATTGTAGTGCAGATTTCCTTTGCAAGCTTGCTTGGTTGGCCAAAAAGGGCGTATGCGTTCTTTCCTGAATATATTCAGGAAAAAACGCATACGCCCTTTTTGTCCAAGTGCATCATTGTCGACGTTCTGCCTCTTTTCCTATGCTTTCAATGCAATTCCAGTCTACTTCCTGAAATCGGTTTCCTGCAATTCTGCCCCGCTTTCAAGTCCTCTTGGCAGCCTTATTTCAGTATATTTTTGGACAATAGCTGTCATTTATAACTCTGCAGGTTTGTGAATTACAGTGCCCCTGAGCTCCTTTCTTCAACTCGCTTTCTTGTGAGCTGGCCGCAACACCGCACGATTGCTTCAGGCCCTAATCTGATTCCGGCACGGCACGCTGAGCCTTTGGTTAATTCCTCTTCCTGGTGGGAAATGAGAGTTAAATTTGCCCGTCCAGACACCTCCAGCTAGTCTCTCATTGGTTCTCCCTATTCCTGTTCATCTTTGGCAGAAATTGCAAACTGGGCCAAACAGGAGGTTAAAGGCACTGACTCTCGAAGTCGGGAGAGTGTTAGTAAAGCATCTGGAATGTTGCACCCGAGTACCAGGGGACGAGAACTGAGACATATTTGAACACATCTCCCGATCACACGGTTGATCATACTCTGGGTTCCACATGCATGTTTTAGCTGAAGGAAGAATCCCTTAATCCTGGAGAGTTGAGACCCGTGGAATGGGTACCATGCAATATGACTTCAAAGGGTCTTCATTTGCTCACCGAACCTCTCCAATCCTATCACTGCTGCGTTTATGCCCCTGTACACATGCTTGATTCTCTTTCAGAGACATAGCAATCCATAGGTTTTAAGATACTTACAAGTCAGGTACATTCTTAGACGTTTAATATGGGGTGTTGAGTCCATTTCGTTGAGCAAGGAGTAGCTCTTGTCTATTCCATATTTGGCTTAACGAACTTTAACTGTGCTCATTTCAATCTCTGGTTTTATGCAGCACCCCAACTCACCTTTCCCCTTAAGCCAGCATAAGTTGGTTTTCTAAATTTGAGACCCTCTTCTGTTTTGTAATCCAGTTCCTGTGTAGCCAAGTTTACATTCCGTGTATTAGTGATATCTTATGATGTTTCTTTTTCTGTGTGACTTATTTCAGTTAGAATCATCATACCTGAATCCACTCATTATGCTGCTACGGGCCTGATGACATAGATTTCATTGCTGAGTGATATTGCATTGTACGTAAGTACCACAACTTCTTTATCCATTTTTCACTTTCTGCGATATTGAACTTGTACTGTAAAGGAGGTTCTTGTAAACAGAGCCATCCCAAACTTTGGGGTGGCTGTGTCTTTTTGATTTTAATTTCCCTAATCTATAGGACCATAAGTGGAAGTGCCCTAGGCTCTGTTGCTTTGTTTTTTAGATGTTTCAGGAAACACTATACACTTTTCCCAAGTGGCTGTTCTCAATTTACATCCCGCCCATCAGCATAACAAGGCTCCCAGTTCTCCATGGCCTGTCCTGCCTTTCTGGATTTTACACTTTTTTCAGATGGCCCTTTTGACCGGGGGAAGTGAGACTTCATTGTAGTGCAGATTTCCTTTGCAAGCTTGCTTGGTTGGCCAAAAAGGGCGTATGCGTTCTTTCCTGAATATATTCAGGAAAAAACGCATACGCCCTTTTTGTCCAAGTGCATCATTGTGGACGTTCTGCCTCTTTTCCTATGCTTTAAATGGAATTCCAGTCTACCTCCTGAAATCGGTTTCCTGCAATTCTGCCCCGCTTTCAAGTCCTCTTGGCAGCCTTACTTCAGTATATTTTTGGATGATAGCTCTCATTTATAACTCTGCAGGTTTGTGAATTACAGTGCCCCTGAGCTCCTTTCTTCAACTCGCTTTCTAGTGAGCTGGCGGCAACACCGCAGGATTGCTTCAGGCCCTAATCTGCTTCCTGCCCGGCACGCTGAGCCTTTGGTGAATTCCTCTTCCTGGTGGGAAATGAGAGTTAAATTTGCCCGTCCAGACACCTCCAGCTAGTCTCTCATTGGTTCTCCCTATTCCTGTTCATCTTCCGCAAATATTGCAAACTGGGCCAAACAGGAGGTTAAAGGCACTGACTCTCCAAGTCGGGAGAGTGTTAGTAAAGTGTCTGGAATATTGCACCCGAACACCAGGGGATGAAAACTGAGGCATATTGGAACACGTCTCCCGATCACACGGTTGATCATACTCTGGGTTCCACATGCATGTTTTAGCTGCAGGAAGAATCCCTTAAACCTGGAGAGTTGAGACCCGTGGAATGGGTACCATGCAATATGACTTCAAAGGGTCTTCATTTGCTCACCGAACCTCTCCAATCCTATCACTGCTGCGTTTATGCCCCTGTACACACGTTTGATTCTCTTTCGGAGACATAGCAATCCATAGGTTTTAAGATAGTTACTAGTCAGGTGCATTCTTAGGCGTTTAATATGGGGTGTTGAGTCCATTTCGTTGAGCAAGGAGTAGCTCTTGTCTATTCCATATTTGGCTTAAGGAACTTTATCTGTGCTCATTTTAATCTCTGGTTTTATGCAGCACCCCAAATCACCTTTCCCCTTAAGCAAGCATAAGTTGTTTTTCTACATTTGAGACCCTCTTCTGTTTTGTAATCCAGTTCCTGTGTAGCCAAGTTTACGTTCCGTGTATTAGTGATACCTTATGATGTTTCTTTTTCTGTGTGACTTATTTCAGTTAGAATCATCGTACCTGAATCCACTCATTATGCTGCTATGGGCCTGATGACATAGATTTCATTGCTGAGTGATATTGCATTGTACGTAAGTACCACAACTTCTTTATCCATTTCTCACTTTCTGCGATATTGAACTTGTACCATAAACGACGTTCTTGTAAACAGAGCTGTCCCAAACTTTGGGTTGGCTGTGTCTTTTTGATTTTAATTTCCCTAAGCTATAGGACCATAAGTGGAAGTGCCCTAGGCTCTGTTGCTTTGTTTTTTAGATGTTTCAGGAAACACCATACACTTCTCCCAAGTGGCTGTTGGCAATTTACATCCCGCCCATCAGCATAACAAGGCTCCCAGTTCTCCATGGCCTGTCCTGCCTTTCTGGATTTTACACTTTTTTCAGATGGCCCTTTTGACCGGGGAAAGTGAGACTTCATTGTAGTGCAGATTTCCTTTGCAAGCTTGCTTGGTTGGCCAAAAAGGGCGTATGTGTTTTTTCCTGAATATATTCAGGAAAAAACGCATACGCCCTTTTTGGCCAACTGCATCATTGTGGACGTTCTGCCTCTTTTCCTATGCTTTCAATGCAATTCCAGTCTACCTCCTGAAATCGGTTTCCTGCAATTCTGCCCCGCTTTCAAGTCCTCTTGGCAGCCTTACTTCAGTATATTTTTGGACGATAGCTGTCATTTATAACTCTGCAGGTTTGTGAATTACAGTGCCCCTGAGCTCCTTTATTTAACTCGCTTTCTTGTGAGCTGGCCGAAAAACCGCAGGATTGCTTCAGGCCCTAATCTGGTTCTGGCACGGCACGCTGAGCCTTTGGTTAATTCCTCTTCCTGGTGGGAAATGAGAGTTAAATTTGCCCGTCCAGACACCTCCAGCTAGTCTCTCATTGGTTCTCCCTATTCCTGTTCATCTTCCGCAGAAATTGCAAACTGGGCCAAACAGGAGGTTAAATGCACTGACTCTCCAAGTCGGGAGAGTGTTAGTAAAGCATCTGGAATGTTGCACCCGAGTACCAGGGGACGAAAACTGACACATACTGGAACACGTCTCCCGATCACACAGTTGATCATACTCTGGGTTCCACATGCATGTTTTAGCTGAAGGAAGAATCCCTTAAACCTGGAGAGTTGAGACCCGTGGAATGGGTACCATGCAATATGACTTCAAAGGGTCTTCATTTGCTCACCGAACCTCTCCAATCCTATCACTGCTGCGTTTATGCCCCTGTACACATGCTTGCTTCTCTTTCAGAGACATAGCAATCCATAGGTTTTAAGATACTTACTAGTCAGGTACATTCTTAGGCGTTTAATATGTGGTGTTGAGTGCATTTCGTTGAGCAAGGAGTAGCTATTTTCTATTCCATATTTGGCTTAAGGAACTTTATCTGTGCTCATTTCAATCTCTGGTTTTATGCAGCACCCCAACTCACCTTTCCCCTTAAGCAAGCATGTTGGTTTGATAAATTTGAGACCCTCTTCTGTTTTGTAATCCAGTTCCTGTGTAGCCAAGTTTACATTCCGTGTATTAGTGATATCTTATGATGTTTCTTTTTCTGTGTGACTTATTTCAGTTAGAATCATCATACATGAATCCACTCATTATGCTGCTATGGGCCTGATGACATAGATTTCATTGCTGAGTGATATTGCATTGTATGTAAGTACCACAACTTCTTTATCCATTTTTCACTTTCTGCGATATTGAACTTGTACTGTAAAGGAGGTTCTTGTAAACAGAGCCATCCCAAAGTTTGGGGTGGCTGTGTCTTTTTGATTTTAATTTCCCTAAGCTATAGGACCATAAGTGGAAGTGCCCTAGGCTCTGTTGCTTTGTTTTTTAGATGTTTCAGGAAACACCATACACTTCTCCCAAGTCGCTGTTGGCAATTTACATCCCGCCCATCAGCATAACAAGGCTCCCAGTTCTCCATGGCCTGTCCTGCCTTTCTTGATTTTACACATTTTTCAGATAGCCCTTTTGACCGGGGGGAAGTGAGACTTCATTGTAGTGCAGATTTCCTTTGCAAGCTTGCTTGGTTGGCCAAAAAGGGCGTATGCGTTTTTTCCTGAATATATTAAGGAAAAAACGCATACGCCCTTTTTGGCCAAGTGCATCATTGTCGACGTTCTGCCTGTTTTCCTATGCTTTAAATGCAATTCCAGTCTACCTCCTGAAATCGGTTTCCTGCAATTCTGCCCCGCTTTCAAGTCCTCTTGGCAGCCTTACTTCAGTATATTTTTGGACGATAGCTCTCATTTATAACTCTGCAGGTTTGTGAATTACAGTGCCCCTGAGCTCCTTTCTTCAACTCGCTTTCTTGTGAGCTGGCTGCAACACCGCAGGATTGCTTCAGGCCCTAATCTGGTTCTGGCATGGCACGCTGAGCCTTTGGTTAATTCCTCTTCCTGGTGGGAAATGAGAGTTAAATTTGCCCGTCCAGACACCTCCAGCTAGTCTCTCATTGGTTCTCCCTATTCCTGTTCATCTTCCGCAGAAATTGCAAACTGGGCCAAACAGGAGGTTAAAGGCACTGACTCTCCAAGTCGGGAGAGTGTTAGTAAAGCGTCTGGAATGTTGCACCCGAGTACCAGGGGACGAAAACTGAGACATATTTGAACACGTCTCCCGATCACACAGTTGATCATACTCTGGGTTCCACATGCATGTTTTAGCTGAAGGTAGAATCCCTTAAACCTGGAGAGTTGAGACCCGTGGAATGGGTACCATGCAATATGACTTCAAAGGGTCTTCATTTGCTCACCGAACCTCTCCAATCCTATCACTGCTGCGTTTATGCCCCTGTACACACGCTTGATTCTCTTTTGGAGACATAGGAATCCATAGGTTTTAAGATAGTTACTAGTCAGGTGCATTCTTAGGCGTTTAATATGGGGTGTTGAGTCCATTTCGTTGAGCAAGGAGTAGCTCTTGTCTATTCCATATTTGGCTTAAGGAACTTTATCTGTGCTCATTTCAATCTCTGGTTTTATGCAGCACCCCAACTCACCTTTCCCCTTAAGCAAGCATGTTGGTTTGATAAATTTGAGACCCTCTACTGTTTTGTAATCCAGTTCCTGTGTAGCCAAGTTTACATTCCGTGTATTAGTGATATCTTATGATGTTTCTTTTTCTGTGTGACTTATTTCAGTTGGAATCATCATACCTGAATCCACTCATTATGCTGCTACGGGCCTGATGACATAGATTTCATTGCTGAGTGATATTGCATTGTACGTAACTACCACAACTTCTTTATCCATTTTTCACTTTCTGCGATATTGAACTTGTACCGTAAACGAGGTTCTTGTAAACAGAGCTGTCCCAAACTTTGGGGTGGCTGAGTCTTTTTGATTTTAATTTCCCTAAGCTATAGGACCATAAGTGGAAGTGCCCTAGGCTCTGTTGCTTTGTTTTTTAGATGTTTCAGGAAACACCATACACTTCTCCCGAGTGGCTGTTGGCAATTTACATCCCGCCCATCAGCATAACAAGGCTCCCAGTTCTCCATGGCCTGTCCTGCGTTTCTGGATTTTACACTTTTTTCAGATGGCCCTTTTGACCGGGGGAAGTGAGACTTCATTGTAGTGCAGATTTCCTTTGCAAGCTTGCTTGGTTGGCCAAAAAGGGCGTATGTGTTTTTTCCTGAATATATTCAGGAAAAACCGCATACGCCCTTTTTGGCCATGTGCATCATTGTCGACGTTCTGCCTCTTTTCCTATGCTTTCAACGCAATTCCAGTCTACCTCCTGAAATCGGTTTCCTGCAATTCTGCCCCGCTTTCAAGTCCTCTTGGCAGCCTTACTTCAGTATATTTTTGGACGATAGCTGTCATTTATAACTCTGCAGGTTTGTGAATTACAGTGACCCTGAGCTCCTTTCTTCAACTCGCTTTCTTGTGAGCTGGCAGCAACACCGCAGGATTGCTTCAGGCCCTAATCTGGTTCCGGCACGGCACGCTGAGCCTTTGGTGAATTCCTCTTCCTGGTGGGAAATGAGAGTTAAATTTGCCCGTCCAGACACCTCCAGCTAGTCTCTCATTGGTTCTCCCTATTCCTGTTCATCTTCCGCAAAAATTCTAAACTGGGCCAAACAGGAGGTTAAAGTCACTGACTCTCCAAGTCGGGAGAGTGTTAGTAAAGCGTCTGGAATGTTGCACCCGAGTACCAGGGGACGAGAACTGAGACATATTGGAACACGTCTCCCGATCACACGGTTGATCATACTCTGGGTTCCACATGCATGTTTTAGCTGAAGGAAGAATCCCTTAAACCTGGAGAGTTGAGACCTGTGGAATGGGTACCATGCAATATGACTTCAAAGGGTCTTCATTTGCTCACCGAACCTCTCCAATCCTATCACTGCTGCGTTTATGCCCCTGTACACACGCTTGATTCTCTTTTGGGACATAGGAATCCATAGGTTTTAAGATAGTTACTAGTCAGGTGCATTCTTAGGCGTTTAATATGGGGTGTTGAGTCCATTTCGTTGAGCAAGGAGTAGCTCTTGTGTATTCCATATTTGGCTTAAGGAACTTTATCTGTGCTCATTTCAATCTCTGGTTTTATGCAGCACCCCAACTCACCTTTCCCCTTAAGCAAGCATGTTGGTTTGATAAATTTGAGACCCTCTTCTGTTTTGTAATCCAGTTCCTGTGTAGCCAAGTTTACATTCCGTGTATTAGTGATATCTTATGATGTTTCTTTTTCTGTGTGACTTATTTCAGTTAGAATCATCATACATGAATCCACTCATTATGCTGCTATGGGCCTGATGACATAGATTTCATTGCTGAGTGATATTGCATTGTACGTAAGTACCACAACTTCTTTATCCATTTTTCACTTTCTGCGATATTGAATTTGTACCGTAAACGAGGTTCTTGTAAACAGAGCCATCCCAAACTTTGGGGTGGCTGTGTCTTTTTGATTTTAATTTCCCTAAGCTATAGGACCATAAGTGGAAGTGCCCTAGGCTCTGTTGCTTTGTTTTTTAGATGTTTCAGGAAACACCATACACTTCTCCCCAGTGGCTGTTGGCAATTTACATCCCGCCCATCAGCATAACAAGGCTCCCAGTTCTCCATGGCCTGTCCTGCCTTTCTGGATTTTACACTTTTTTCAGATGGCCCTTTTGACCGGGGGAAGTGAGACTTCATTGTAGTGCAGATTTCCTTTGCAAGCTTGCTTGGTTGGCCAAAAAGGGCGTATGCGTTCTTTCCTGAATATATTCAGGAAAAAACGCATACGCCCTTTTTGTCCAAGTGCATCATTGTCGACGTTCTGCCTCTTTTCCTATGCTTTCAATGCAATTCCAGTCTACCTCCTGAAATCGGTTTCCTGCAATTCTGCCCCGCTTTCAAGTCCTCTTGGCAGCCTTACTTCAGTATATTTTTGGACAATAGCTGTCATTTATAACTCTGCAGGTTTGTGAATTACAGTGCCCCTGAGCTCCTTTCTTCAACTCGCTTTCTTGTGAGCTGGCCGCAACACCGCACGATTGCTTCAGGCCCTAATCTGATTCCGGCACGGCACGCTGAGCCTTTGGTTAATTCCTCTTCCTGGTGGGAAATGAGAGTTAAATTTGCCCGTCCAGACACCTCCAGCTAGTCTCTCATTGGTTCTCCCTATTCCTGTTCATCTTTGGCAGAAATTGCAAACTGGGCCAAACAGGAGGTTAAAGGCACTGACTCTCGAAGTCGGGAGAGTGTTAGTAAAGCATCTGGAATGTTGCACCCGAGTACCAGGGGACGAGAACTGAGACATATTTGAACACATCTCCCGATCACACGGTTGATCATACTCTGGGTTCCACATGCATGTTTTAGCTGAAGGAAGAATCCCTTAATCCTGGAGAGTTGAGACCCGTGGAATGGGTACCATGCAATATGACTTCAAAGGGTCTTCATTTGCTCACCGAACCTCTCCAATCCTATCACTGCTGCGTTTATGCCCCTGTACACATGCTTGATTCTCTTTCAGAGACATAGCAATCCATAGGTTTTAAGATACTTACAAGTCAGGTACATTCTTAGGCGTTTAATATGGGGTGTTGAGTCCATTTCGTTGAGCAAGGAGTAGCTCTTGTCTATTCCATATTTGGCTTAACGAACTTTAACTGTGCTCATTTCAATCTCTGGTTTTATGCAGCACCCCAACTCACCTTTCCCCTTAAGCCAGCATAAGTTGGTTTTCTACATTTGAGACCCTGTTCTGTTTTGTAATCCAGTTCCTGTGTAGCCAAGTTTACATTCCGTGTATTAGTGATATCTTATGATGTTTCTTTTTCTGTGTGACTTATTTCAGTTAGAATCATCATACCTGAATCCACTCATTATGCTGCTACGGGCCTGATGACATAGATTTCATTGCTGAGTGATATTGCATTGTACATAAGTACCACAACTTCTTTATCCATTTTTCACTTTCTGCGATATTGAATTTGTACCGTAAACGAGGTTCTTGTAAACAGAGCTGTCCCAAACTTTGGGGTGGCTGTGTCTTTTTGATTTTAATTTCCCTAAACTATAGGACCATAAGTGGAAGTGCCCTAGGCTCTGTTGCTTTGTTTTTTAGATGTTTCAGGAAACACCATACACTTCTCCCCAGTGGCTGTTGGCAATTTACATCCTGCCCATCAGCATAACAAGGCTCCCAGTTCTCCATGGCCTGTCCTGCCTTTCTGGATTTTACACTTTTTTCAGATGGCCCTTTTGACCGGGGGAAGTGAGACTTCATTGTAGTGCAGATTTCCTTTGCAAGCTTGCTTGGTTGGCCAAAAAGGGCGTATGCGTTCTTTCCTGAATATATTCAGGAAAAAACGCATACGCCCTTTTTGTCCAAGTGCATCATTGTCGACGTTCTGCCTCTTTTCCTATGCTTTCAATGCAATTCCAGTCTACTTCCTGAAATCGGTTTCCTGCAATTCTGCCCCGCTTTCAAGTCCTCTTGGCAGCCTTACTTCAGTATATTTTTGGACAATAGCTGTCATTTATAACTCTGCAGGTTTGTGATTTACAGTGCCCCTGAGCTCCTTTCTTCAACTCGCTTTCTTGTGAGCTGGCCGCAACACCGCACGATTGCTTCAGGCCCTAATCTGATTCCGGCACGGCACGCTGAGCCTTTGGTTAATTCCTCTTCCTGGTGGGAAATGAGAGTTAAATTTGCCCGTCCAGACACCTCCAGCTAGTCTCTCATTGGTTCTCCCTATTCCTGTTCATCTTTGGCAGAAATTGCAAACTGGGCCAAACAGGAGGTTAAAGGCACTGACTCTCGAAGTCGGGAGAGTGTTAGTAAAGCATCTGGAATGTTGCACCCGAGTACCAGGGGACGAGAACTGAGACATATTTGAACACATCTCCCGATCACACGGTTGATCATACTCTGGGTTCCACATGCATGTTTTAGCTGAAGGAAGAATCCCTTAATCCTGGAGAGTTGAGACCCGTGGAATGGGTACCATGCAATATGACTTCAAAGGGTCTTCATTTGCTCACCGAACCTCTCCAATCCTATCACTGCTGCGTTTCTGCCCCTGTACACATGCTTGATTCTCTTTCAGAGACATAGCAATCCATAGGTTTTAAGATACTTACAAGTCAGGTACATTCTTAGGCGTTTAATATGGGGTGTTGAGTCCATTTCGTTGAGCAAGGAGTAGCTCTTGTCTATTCCATATTTGGCTTAAGGAACTTTAACTGTGCTCATTTCAATCTCTGGTTTTATGCAGCACCCCAACTCACCTTTCCCCTTAAGCCAGCATAAGTTGGTTTTCTACATTTGAGACCCTGTTCTGTTTTGTAATCCAGTTCCTGTGTAGCCAAGTTTACATTCCGTGTATTAGTGATATCTTATGATGTTTCTTTTTCTGTGTGACTTATTTCAGTTAGAATCATCATACCTGAATCCACTCATTATGCTGCTACGGGCCTGATGACATAGATTTCATTGCTGAGTGATATTGCATTGTACGTAAGTACCACAACTTCTTTATCCATTTTTCACTTTCTGCGATATTGAATTTGTACCGTAAACGAGGTTCTTGTAAACAGAGCTGTCCCAAACTTTGGGGTGGCTGTTTCTTTTTGATTTTAATTTCCCTAAGCTATAGGACCATAAGTGGAAGTGCCCTAGGCTCTGTTGCTTTGTTTTTTAGATGTTTCAGGAAACACCATACACTTCTCCCCAGTGGCTGTTGGCAATTTACATCCTGCCCATCAGCATAACAAGGCTCCCAGTTCTCCATGGCCTGTCCTGCCTTTCTGGATTTTACACTTTTTTCAGATGGCCCTTTTGACCGGGGGAAGTGAGACTTCATTGTAGTGCAGATTTCCTTTGCAAGCTTGCTTGGTTGGCCAAAAAGGGCGTATGCGTTCTTTCCTGAATATATTCAGGAAAAAACGCATACGCCCTTTTTGTCCAAGTGCATCATTGTCGACGTTCTGCCTCTTTTCCTATGCTTTCAATGCAATTCCAGTCTACCTCCTGAAATCGGTTTCCTGCAATTCTGCCACGCTTTCAAGTCCTCTTGGCAGCCTCACTTCAGTATATTTTTGGACGATAGCTGTCATTTATAACTCTGCAGGTTTGTGAATTACAGTGCCCCTGAGCTCCTTTCTTCAACTCGCTTTCTTGTGAGCTGGCCGCAACACCGCACGATTGCTTCAGGCCCTAATCTGATTCCGGCACGGCACGCTGAGCCTTTGGTTAATTCCTCTTCCTGGTGGGAAATGAGAGGTAAATTTGCCCGTCCAGACACCTCCAGCTAGTCTCTCATTGGTTCTCCCTATTCCTGTTCATCTTTGGCAGAAATTGCAAACTGGGCCAAACAGGAGGTTAAAGGCACTGACTCTCCAAGTCGGGACAGTGTTAGTAAAGCATCTGGAATGTTGCACCCGAGTACCAGGGGACGAGAACTGAGACATATTTGAACACGTCTCCCGATCACACGGTTGATCATACTCTGGGTTCCACATGCATGTTTTAGCTGAAGGAAGAATCCCTTAAACCTGGAGAGTTGAGACCCGTGGAATGGGTACCATGCAATATGACTTCAAAGGGTCTTCATTTGCTCACCGAACCTCTCCAATCCTATCACTGCTGCGTTTATGCCCCTGTACACATGCTTGATTCTCTTTCAGAGACATAGCAATCCATAGGTTTTAAGATACTTACAAGTCAGGTACATTCTTAGGCGTTTAATATGGGGTGTTGAGTCCATTTCGTTGAGCAAGGAGTAGCTCTTGTCTATTCCATATTTGGCTTAACGAACTTTAACTGTGCTCATTTCAATCTCTGGTTTTATGCAGCACCCCAACTCACCTTTCCCCTTAAGCCAGCATAAGTTGGTTTTCTACATTTGAGACCCTGTTCTGTTTTGTAATCCAGTTCCTGTGTAGCCAAGTTTACATTCCGTGTATTAGTGATATCTTATGATGTTTCTTTTTCTGTGTGAATATTTCAGTTAGAATCATCATACCTGAATCCACTCATCATGCTGCTACGGGCCTGATGACATAGATTTCATTGCTGAGTGATATTGCATTGTACGTAAGTACCACAACTTCTTTATCCATTTTTCACTTTCTGCGATATTGAATTTGTACCGTAAACGAGGTTCTTGTAAACAGAGCTGTCCCAAACTTTGGGGTGGCTGTGTCTTTTTGATTTTAATTTCCCTAAGCTATAGGACCATAAGTGGAAGTGCCCTAGGCTCTGTTGCTTTGTTTTTTAGATGTTTCAGGAAACACCATACACTTCTCCCCAGTGGCTGTTGGCAATTTACATCCCGCCCATCAGCATAACAAGGCTCCCAGTTCTCCATGGCCTGTCCTACCTTTCTGGATTTTACACTTTTTTCAGATGGCCCTTTTGACCGGGGGAAGTGAGACTTCATTGTAGTGCAGATTTCCTTTGCAAGCTTGCTTGGTTGGCCAAAAAGGGCGTATGCGTTCTTTCCTGAATATATTCAGGAAAAAACGCATACGCCCTTTTTGTCCAAGTGCATCATTGTCGACGTTCTGCCTCTTTTCCTATGCTTTCAATGCAATTCCAGTCTACCTCCTGAAATCGGTTTCCTGCAATTCTGCCCCGCTTTCAAGTCCTCTTGGCAGTCTCACTTCAGTATATTTTTGGACGATAGCTGTCATTTATAACTCTGCAGGTTTGTGAATTACAGTGCCCCTGAGCTCCTTTCTTCAACTCGCTTTCTTGTGAGCTGGCCGCAACACCGCACGATTGCTTCAGGCCCTAATCTAATTCCGGCACGGCACGCTGAGCCTTTGGTTAATTCCTCTTCCTGGTGGGAAATGAGAGTTAAATTTGCCCGTCCAGACACCTCCAGCTAGTCTCTCATTGGTTCTCCCTATTCCTGTTCATCTTCCGCAGAAATTGCAAACTGGGCCAAACAGGAGGTTAAATGCACTGACTCTCCAAGTCGGGAGAGTGTTAGTAAAGCATCTGGAATGTTGCACCCGAGTACCAGGGGACGAAAACTGACACATACTGGAACACGTCTCCCGATCACACAGTTGATCATACTCTGGGTTCCACATGCATGTTTTAGCTGAAGGAAGAATCCCTTAAACCTGGAGAGTTGAGACCCGTGGAATGAGTACCATGCAATATGACTTCAAAGGGTCTTCATTTGCTCACCGAACCTCTCCAATCCTATCACTGCTGCGTTTATGCCCCTGTACACATGCTTGCTTCTCTTTCAGAGACATAGCAATCCATAGGTTTTAAGATACTTACTAGTCAGGTACATTCTTAGGCGTTTAATATGTGGTGTTGAGTGCATTTCGCTGAGCAAGGATTAACTATTTTCTATTCCATATTTGGCTTAAGGAACTTTATCTGTGCTCATTTCAATCTCTGGTTTTATGCAGCAACCCAACTCACCTTTCCCCTTAAGCCAGCATAAGTTGGTTTTCTAAATTTGAGACCCTCTTCTGTTTTGTAATCCAGTTCCTGTGTAGCCAAGTTTAGATTCCGTGTATTAGTGATATCTTATGATGTTTCTTTTTCTGTGTGACTTATTTCAGTTAGAATCATCATACATGAATCCACTCATTATGCTGCTATGGGCCTGATGACATAGATTTCATTGCTGAGTGATATTGCATTGTACGTAAGTACCACAACTTCTTTATCCATTTTTCACTTTCTGCGATATTGAACTTGTACTGTAAACGAGGTTCTTGTAAACAGAGCTGTCCCAAACTTTGGGGTGGCTGTGTCTTTTTGATTTTAATTTCCCTAAGCTATAGGACCATAAGTGGAAGTGCCCTAGGCTCTGTTGCTTTGTTTTTTAGATGTTTCAGGAAACACCATACACTTCTCCCGAGTGGCTGTTGGCAATTTACATCACGCCCATCAGCATAACAAGGCTCCCAGTTCTCCATGGCCTGTCCTGCCTTTCTGGATTTTACACTTTTTTCAGATGGCCCTTTTGACCGGGCGAAGGGAGACTTCATTGTAGTGCAGATTTCCTTTGCAAGCTTGCTTGGTTGGCCAAAAAGGGTGTATGTGTTTTTTCCTGAATATATTCAGGAAAAAACGCATACGCCCTTTTTGGCCAAGTGCATCATTGTCGACGTTCTGCCTCTTTTCATATGCTTTAAATGCAATTCCAGTCTACCTCCTGAAATCGGTTTCCTGCAATTCTGCCCCGCTTTCAAGTCCTCTTGGCAGCCTTACTTCAGTATATTTTTGGACGATAGCTGTCATTTATAACTCTGCATGTTTGTGAATTACAGTGCCCCTGAGCTCCTTTCTTCAACTTGCTTTCTAGTGAGCTGGCGGCAACACCGCAGGATGGCTTCAGGCCCTAATCTGCTTCCTGCACGGCACGCTGAGCCTTTGGTGAATTCCTCTTCCTGGTGGGAAATGAGAGTTAAATTTGCCCGTCCAGACACCTCCAGCTAGTCTCTCATTGGTTCTCCCTATTCCTGTTCATCTTCCGCAGAAATTGCAAACTGGGCCAAACAGGAGGTTAAAGGCACTGACTCTCCAAGTCGGCAGAGTGTTAGTAAAGTGTCTGGAATATTGCACCCGAACACCAGGGGATGAAAACTGAGACATATTTGAACACGTCTCCCGATCACACGGTTGATCATACTCTGGGTTCCACATGCATGTTTTAGCTGCAGGAAGAATCCCTTAAACCTGGAGAGTTGAGACCCGTGGAATGGGTACCATGCAATATGACTTCAAAGGGTCTTCATTTGCTCACCGAACCTCTCCAATCCTATCACTGCTGCGTTTATGCCCCTGTACACACGCTTGATTCTCTTTTGGAGACATAGGAATCCATAGGTTTTAAGATAGTTACTAGTCAGGTGCATTCTTAGTCGTTTAATATGGGGTGTTGAGTCCATTTCGTTGAGCAAGGAGTAGTTCTTGTCTATTCCATATTTGGCTTAAGGAACTTTATCTGTGCTCATTTCAATCTCTGGTTTTATGCAGCACCCCAACTCACCTTTCCCCTTAAGCAAGCATGTTGGTTTTCTAAATTTGAAACACTCTTCTGTTTTGTAATCCAGTTCCTGTGTAGCCAAGTTTACATTCCGTGTATTAGTGATATCTTATGATGTTTCTTTTTCTGTGTGACTTATTTCAGTTAGAATCATCATACATGAATCCACTCATTATGCTGCTATGGGCCTGATGACATAGATTTCATTGCTGAGTGATATTGCATTGTACGTAAGTACCACAACTTCTTTATCCATTTTTCACTTTCTACGATATTGAATTTGTACCGTAAACGAGGTTCTTGTAAACAGAGCCATCCCAAACTTTGGCGTGGCTGTGTCTTTTTGATTTTAATTTCCCTAAGCTATAGGACCATAAGTGGAAGTGCCCTAGGCTCTGTTGCTTTGTTTTTTAGATGTTTCAGGAAACACCATACACTTCTCCCGAGTGGCTGTTGGCAATTTACATCCCACCCATCAGCATAACAAGGCTCCCAGTTCTCCATGGCCTGTCCTGCCTTTCTGGATTTTACACTTTTTTCAGATGGCCCTTTTGACCGGGGGAAGTGAGACTTCATTGTAGTGCAGATTTCCTTTGCAAGCTTGCTTGGTTGTCCAAAAAGGGCGTATGCGTTCTTTCCTGAATATATTCAGGAAAAAACCCATACGCCCTTTTTGTCCAAGTGCATCATTGTCGACGTTCTGCCGCTTTTCCTATGCTTTCAATGCAATTCCAGTCTACCTCCTGAAATCGGTTTCCTGCAATTCTGCCCCGCTTTCAAGTCCTCTTGGCAGCCTTACTTCAGTATATTTTTGGACGATAGCTGTCATTTATAACTCTGCAGGTTTGTGAATTACAGTGCCCCTGAGCTCCTTTCTTTAACTCGCTTTCTTGTGAGCTGGCCGCAACACCGCACGATTGCTTCAGGCCCTAATCTGATTCTGGCACGGCACGCTGAGCCTTTGGTTAATTCCTCTTCCTGTTTGGAAATGAGAGGTAAATTTGCCCATCCAGACACCTCCAGCTAGTCTCTCATTGGTTCTCCCTATTCCTGTTCATCTTCCGCAAAAATTCTAAACTGGGCCAAACAGGAGGTTAAAGTCACTGACTCTCCAAGTCGGGAGAGTGTTAGTAAAGCGTCTGGAATGTTGCACCCGAGTACCAGGGGACGAGAACTGAGACATATTGGAACACGTCTCCCGATCACACGGTTGATCATACTCTGGGTTCCACATGCATGTTTTAGCTGAAGGAAGAATCCCTTAAACCTGGAGAGTTGAGACCCGTGGAATGGGTACCATGCAATATGACTTCAAAGGGTCTTCATTTGCTCACTGAACCTCTCCAATCCTATCACTGCTGCATTTATGCCCCTGTACACATGCTTGATTCTCTTTCAGAGACATAGCAATCCATAGGTTTTAAGATACCTACTAGTCAGTTACATTCTTAGGCGTTTAATATGGGGTGTTGAGTCCATTTCGTTGAGCAAGGAGTAGCTATTTTCTATTCCATATTTGGCTTAAGGAAATTTATCTGTGCTCATTTCAATCTCTGGTTTTATGCAGCACCCCAACTCACGTTTCTCCTTAAGCTAGCAAAAGTTGGTTTTCTAAATTTGAGACCCTCTTCTGTTTTGTAATCCAGTTCCTGTGTAGCCAAGTTTACATTCCGTGTATTAGTGATATCTTATGATGTTTCTTTTTCTGTGTGACTTATTTCAGTTAGAATCATCATACCTGAATCCACTCATTATGCTGCTACGGGCCTGATGACATAGATTTCATTGCTGAGTGATATTGCATTGTACGTAAGTACCACAACTTCTTTATCCATTTTTCACTTTCTGCGATATTGAACTTGTACTGTAAAGGAGGTTCTTGTAAACAGAGCCATCCCAAACTTTGGGGTGGCTGTGTCTTTTTGATTTTAATTTCCCTAATCTATAGGACCATAAGTGGAAGTGCCCTAGGCTCTGTTGCTTTGTTTTTTAGATGTTTCAGGAAACACTATACACTTCTCCCAAGTGGCTGTTCGCAATTTACATCCCGCCCATCAGCATAACAAGGCTCCCAGTTCTCCATGGCCTGTCCTGCCTTTCTGGATTTTACACTTTTTTCAGATGGCCCTTTTGACCGGGGGAAGTGAGACTTCATTGTAGTGCAGATTTCCTTTGCAAGCTTGCTTGGTTGGCCAAAAAGGGCGTATGCGTTCTTTCCTGAATATATTCAGGAAAAAACGCATACGCCCTTTTTGTCCAAGTGCATCATTGTGGACGTTCTGCCTCTTTTCCTATGCTTTAAATGGAATTCCAGTCTACTTCCTGAAATCGGTTTCCTGCAATTCTGCCCCGCTTTCAAGTCCTCTTGGCAGCCTTACTTCAGTATATTTTTGGATGATAGCTCTCATTTATAACTCTGCAGGTTTGTGAATTACAGTGCCCCTGAGCTCCTTTCTTCAACTCGCTTTCTAGTGAGCTGGCGGCAACACCGCAGGATTGCTTCAGGCCCTAATCTGCTTCCTGCCCGGCACGCTGAGCCTTTGGTGAATTCCTCTTCCTGGTGGGAAATGAGAGTTAAATTTGCCCGTCCAGACACCTCCAGCTAGTCTCTCATTGGTTCTCCCTATTCCTGTTCATCTTCCGCAAATATTGCAAACTGGGCCAAACAGGAGGTTAAAGGCACTGACTCTCCAAGTCGGGAGAGTGTTAGTAAAGTGTCTGGAATATTGCACCCGAACACCAGGGGATGAAAACTGAGGCATATTGGAACACGTCTCCCGATCACACGGTTGATCATACTCTGGGTTCCACATGCATGTTTTAGCTGCAGGAAGAATCCCTTAAACCTGGAGAGTTGAGACCCGTGGAATGGGTACCATGCAATATGACTTCAAAGGGTCTTCATTTGCTCACCGAACCTCTCCAATCCTATCACTGCTGCGTTTATGCCCCTGTACACACGTTTGATTCTCTTTCGGAGACATAGCAATCCATAGGTTTTAAGATAGTTACTAGTCAGGTGCATTCTTAGGCGTTTAATATGGGGTGTTGAGTCCATTTCGTTGAGTAAGGAGTAGCTCTTGTCTATTCCATATTTGGCTTAAGGAACTTTATCTGTGCTCATTTTAATCTCTGGTTTTATGCAGCACCCCAAATCACCTTTCCCCTTAAGCAAGCATAAGTTGTTTTTCTACATTTGAGACCCTCTTCTGTTTTGTAATCCAGTTCCTGTGTAGCCAAGTTTACATTCCGTGTATTAGTGATACCTTATGATGTTTCTTTTTCTGTGTGACTTATTTCAGTTAGAATCATCGTACCTGAATCCACTCATTATGCTGCTATGGGCCTGATGACATAGATTTCATTGCTGAGTGATATTGCATTGTACGTAAGTACCACAACTTCTTTATCCATTTCTCACTTTCTGCGATATTGAACTTGTACCATAAACGACGTTCTTGTAAACAGAGCTGTCCCAAACTTTGGGTTGGCTGTGTCTTTTTGATTTTAATTTCCCTAAGCTATAGGACCATAAGTGGAAGTGCCCTAGGCTCTGTTGCTTTGTTTTTTAGATGTTTCAGGAAACACCATACACTTCTCCCAAGTGGCTGTTGGCAATTTACATCCCGCCCATCAGCATAACAAGGCTCCCAGTTCTCCATGGCCTGTCCTGCCTTTCTGGATTTTACACTTTTTTCAGATGGCCCTTTTGACCGGGGGAAGTGAGACTTCATTGTAGTGCAGATTTCCTTTGCAAGCTTGCTTGGTTGGCCAAAAAGGGCTTATGTGTTTTTTCCTGAATATATTCAGGAAAAAACGCATACGCCCTTTTTGGCCAACTGCATCATTGTGGACGTTCTGCCTCTTTTCCTATGCTTTCAATGCAATTCCAGTCTACCTCCTGAAATCGGTTTCCTGCAATTCTGCCCCGCTTTCAAGTCCTCTTGGCAGCCTTACTTCAGTATATTTTTGGACGATAGCTGTCATTTATAACTCTGCAGGTTTGTGAATTACAGTGCCCCTGAGCTCCTTTCTTCAACTTGCTTTCTTGTGAGCTGGCCGAAAAACCGCAGGATTGCTTCAGGCCCTAATCTGGTTCTGGCACGGCACGCTGAGCCTTTGGTTAATTCCTCTTCCTGGTGGGAAATGAGAGTTAAATTTGCCCGTCCAGACACCTCCAGCTAGTCTCTCATTGGTTCTCCCTATTCCTGTTCATCTTCCGCAGAAATTGCAAACTGGGCCAAACAGGAGGTTAAATGCACTGACTCTCCAAGTCGGGAGAGTGTTAGTAAAGCATCTGGAATGTTGCACCCGAGTACCAGGGGACGAAAACTGACACATACTGGAACACGTCTCCCGATCACACAGTTGATCATACTCTGGGTTCCACATGCATGTTTTAGCTGAAGGAAGAATCCCTTAAACCTGGAGAGTTGAGACCCGTGGAATGGGTACCATGCAATATGACTTCAAAGGGTCTTCATTTGCTCACCGAACCTCTCCAATCCTATCACTGCTGCGTTTATGCCCCTGTACACATGCTTGCTTCTCTTTCAGAGACATAGCAATCCATAGGTTTTAAGATACTTACTAGTCAGGTACATTCTTAGGCGTTTAATATGTGGTGTTGAGTGCATTTCGTTGAGCAAGGAGTAGCTATTTTCTATTCCATATTTGGCTTAAGGAACTTTATCTGTGCTCATTTCAATCTCTGGTTTTATGCAGCACCCCAACTCACCTTTCCCCTTAAGCAAGCATGTTGGTTTGATAAATTTGAGACCCTCTTCTGTTTTGTAATCCAGTTCCTGTGTAGCCAAGTTTACATTCCGTGTATTAGTGATATCTTATGATGTTTCTTTTTCTGTGTGACTTATTTCAGTTAGAATCATCATACATGAATCCACTCATTATGCTGCTATGGGCCTGATGACATAGATTTCATTGCTGAGTGATATTGCATTGTACATAAGTACCACAACTTCTTTATCCATTTTTCACTTTCTGCGATATTGAATTTGTACTGTAAACGAGGTTCTTGTAAACAGAGCCATCCCAAACTTTGGGGTGGCTGTGTCATTTTGATTTTAATTTCCCTAAGCTATAGGACCATAAGTGGAAGTGCCCTAGGCTCTGTTGCTTTGTTTTTTAGATGTTTCAGGAAACACCATACACTTCTCCCGAGTGGCTGTTGGCAATTTACATCCCACCCATCAGCATAACAAGGCTCCCAGTTCTCCATGGCCTGTCCTGCCTTTCTGGATTTTACACTTTTTTCAGATGGCCCTTTTGACCGCGGGAAGTGAGACTTCATTGTAGTGCAGATTTCCTTTGCAAGCTTGCTTGGTTGGCCAAAAAGGGCGTATGTGTTTTTTCCTGAATATATTCAGGAAAAAACGCATACGCCCTTTTTGGCCATGTGCATCATTGTCGACGTTCTGCCTCTTTTCCTATGCTTTCAATGCAATTCCATTCTACCTCCTGAAATCGGTTTCCTGCAATTCTGCCCCGCTTGCAAGTCCTCTTGGCAGCCTTACTTCAGTATATTTTTGGACGATAGCTGTCATTTATAACTCTGCAGGTTTGTGAATTACAGTGCCCCTGAGCTCCTTTCTTCAACTCGCTTTCTTGTGAGCTGGCAGCAACACCGCAGGATTGCTTCAGGCCCTAATCTGGTTCCGGCACGGCACGCTGAGCCTTTGGAGAATTCCTCTTCCTGGTGGGAAATGAGAGTTAAATTTGCCCGTCCAGACACCTCCAGCTAGTCTCTCATTGGTTCTCCCTATTCCTGTTCATCTTCCGCAAAAATTGCAAACTGGGCCAAACAGGAGTTTAAAGGCACTGACTCTCCAAGTTGGGAGAGTGTTAGTAAAGCGTCTGGAATATTGCACCCGAACACCAGGGGATGAAAACTGAGACATATTGGAACACGTCTCCCGATCACATGGTTGATCATACTCTGGGTTCCACATGCATGTTTTAGCTGAAGGAAGAATCCCTTAATCCTGGAGAGTTGAGACCCGTGGAATGGGTACCATGCAATATGACTTCAAAGGGTCTTCATTTGCTCACCGAACCTCGCCAATCCTATCACTGCTGCGATTATGCCCCTGTACACATGCTTGATTCTCTTTCAGAGACATAGCAATCCATAGGTTTTAAGATACCTACTAGTCAGTTACATTCTTAGGCGTTTAATATGGGGTGTTGAGTCCATTTCGTTGAGCAAGGAGTAGCTCTTGTCTATTCCATATTTGGCTTAAGGAAATTTATCTGTGCTCATTTCAATCTCTGGTTTTATGCAGCACCCCAACTCACGTTTCCCCTTAAGCTAGCATAAGTTGGTTTTCTAAATTTGAAACACTCTTCTGTTTTGTAATCCAGTTCCTGTGTAGCCAAGTTTACATTCCGTGTATTAGTGATATCTTATGATGTTTCTTTTTCTGTGTGACTTATTTCAGTTAGAATCATCATACCTGAATCCAATCATTATGCTGCTACGGGCCTGATGACATAGATTTCATTGCTGAGTGATATTGCATTGTATGTAAGTACCACAACTTCTTTATCCATTTTTCACTTTCTGCGATATTGAACTTGTACTGTAAAGGAGGTTCTTGTAAACAGAGCCATCCCAAAGTTTGGGGTGGCTGTGTCTTTTTGATTTTAATTTCCCTAAGCTATAGGACCATAAGTGGAAGTGCCCTAGGCTCTGTTGCTTTGTTTTTTAGATGTTTCAGGAAACACCATACACTTCTCCCAAGTCGCTGTTGGCAATTTACATCCCGCCCATCAGCATAACAAGGCTCCCAGTTCTCCATGGCCTGTCCTGCCTTTCTGGATTTTACACTTTTTTCAGATGGCCCTTTTGACCGGGGGAAGTGAGACTTCATTGTAGTGCAGATTTCCTTTGCAAGCTTGCTTGGTTGTCCAAAAAGGGCGTATGCGTTCTTTCCTGAATATATTCAGGAAAAAACCCATACGCCCTTTTTGTCCAAGTGCATCATTGTCGACGTTCTGCCGCTTTTCCTATGCTTTCAATGCAATTCCAGTCTACCTCCTGAAATCGGTTTCCTGCAATTCTGCCCCGCTTTCAAGTCCTCTTGGCAGCCTTACTTCAGTATATTTTTGGACGATAGCTGTCATTTATAACTCTGCAGGTTTGTGAATTACAGTGCCCCTGAGCTCCTTTCTTTAACTCGCTTTCTTGTGAGCTGGCCGCAACACCGCACGATTGCTTCAGGCCCTAATCTGATTCTGGCACGGCACGCTGAGCCTTTGGTTAATTCCTCTTCCTGTTTGGAAATGAGAGGTAAATTTGCCCATCCAGACACCTCCAGCTAGTCTCTCATTGGTTCTCCCTATTCCTGTTCATCTTCCGCAAAAATTCTAAACTGGGCCAAACAGGAGGTTAAAGTCACTGACTCTCCAAGTCGGGAGAGTGTTAGTAAAGCGTCTGGAATGTTGCACCCGAGTACCAGGGGACGAGAACTGAGACATATTGGAACACGTCTCCCGATCACACGGTTGATCATACTCTGGGTTCCACATGCATGTTTTAGCTGAAGGAAGAATCCCTTAAACCTGGAGAGTTGAGACCCGTGGAATGGGTACCATGCAATATGACTTCAAAGGGTCTTCATTTGCTCACTGAACCTCTCCAATCCTATCACTGCTGCATTTATGCCCCTGTACACATGCTTGATTCTCTTTCAGAGACATAGCAATCCATAGGTTTTAAGATACCTACTAGTCAGTTACATTCTTAGGCGTTTAATATGGGGTGTTGAGTCCATTTCGTTGAGCAAGGAGTAGCTATTTTCTATTCCATATTTGGCTTAAGGAAATTTATCTGTGCTCATTTCAATCTCTGGTTTTATGCAGCACCCCAACTCACGTTTCTCCTTAAGCTAGCAAAAGTTGGTTTTCTAAATTTGAGACCCTCTTCTGTTTTGTAATCCAGTTCCTGTGTAGCCAAGTTTACATTCCGTGTATTAGTGATATCTTATGATGTTTCTTTTTCTGTGTGACTTATTTCAGTTAGAATCATCATACCTGAATCCACTCATTATGCTGCTACGGGCCTGATGACATAGATTTCATTGCTGAGTGATATTGCATTGTACGTAAGTACCACAACTTCTTTATCCATTTTTCACTTTCTGCGATATTGAACTTGTACTGTAAAGGAGGTTCTTGTAAACAGAGCCATCCCAAACTTTGGGGTGGCTGTGTCTTTTTGATTTTAATTTCCCTAATCTATAGGACCATAAGTGGAAGTGCCCTAGGCTCTGTTGCTTTGTTTTTTAGATGTTTCAGGAAACACTATACACTTCTCCCAAGTGGCTGTTCGCAATTTACATCCCGCCCATCAGCATAACAAGGCTCCCAGTTCTCCATGGCCTGTCCTGCCTTTCTGGATTTTACACTTTTTTCAGATGGCCCTTTTGACCGGGGGAAGTGAGACTTCATTGTAGTGCAGATTTCCTTTGCAAGCTTGCTTGGTTGGCCAAAAAGGGCGTATGCGTTCTTTCCTGAATATATTCAGGAAAAAACGCATACGCCCTTTTTGTCCAAGTGCATCATTGTGGACGTTCTGCCTCTTTTCCTATGCTTTAAATGGAATTCCAGTCTACTTCCTGAAATCGGTTTCCTGCAATTCTGCCCCGCTTTCAAGTCCTCTTGGCAGCCTTACTTCAGTATATTTTTGGATGATAGCTCTCATTTATAACTCTGCAGGTTTGTGAATTACAGTGCCCCTGAGCTCCTTTCTTCAACTCGCTTTCTAGTGAGCTGGCCGCAACACCGCAGGATTGCTTCAGGCCCTAATCTGCTTCCTGCCCGGCACGCTGAGCCTTTGGTGAATTCCTCTTCCTGGTGGGAAATGAGAGTTAAATTTGCCCGTCCAGACACCTCCAGCTAGTCTCTCATTGGTTCTCCCTATTCCTGTTCATCTTCCGCAAATATTGCAAACTGGGCCAAACAGGAGGTTAAAGGCACTGACTCTCCAAGTCGGGAGAGTGTTAGTAAAGTGTCTGGAATATTGCACCCGAACACCAGGGGATGAAAACTGAGGCATATTGGAACACGTCTCCCGATCACACGGTTGATCATACTCTGGGTTCCACATGCATGTTTTAGCTGCAGGAAGAATCCCTTAAACCTGGAGAGTTGAGACCCGTGGAATGGGTACCATGCAATATGACTTCAAAGGGTCTTCATTTGCTCACCGAACCTCTCCAATCCTATCACTGCTGCGTTTATGCCCCTGTACACACGTTTGATTCTCTTTCGGAGACATAGCAATCCATAGGTTTTAAGATAGTTACTAGTCAGGTGCATTCTTAGGCGTTTAATATGGGGTGTTGAGTCCATTTCGTTGAGTAAGGAGTAGCTCTTGTCTATTCCATATTTGGCTTAAGGAACTTTATCTGTGCTCATTTTAATCTCTGGTTTTATGCAGCACCCCAAATCACCTTTCCCCTTAAGCAAGCATAAGTTGTTTTTCTACATTTGAGACCCTCTTCTGTTTTGTAATCCAGTTCCTGTGTAGCCAAGTTTACATTCCGTGTATTAGTGATACCTTATGATGTTTCTTTTTCTGTGTGACTTATTTCAGTTAGAATCATCGTACCTGAATCCACTCATTATGCTGCTATGGGCCTGATGACATAGATTTCATTGCTGAGTGATATTGCATTGTACGTAAGTACCACAACTTCTTTATCCATTTCTCACTTTCTGCGATATTGAACTTGTACCATAAACGACGTTCTTGTAAACAGAGCTGTCCCAAACTTTGGGTTGGCTGTGTCTTTTTGATTTTAATTTCCCTAAGCTATAGGACCATAAGTGGAAGTGCCCTAGGCTCTGTTGCTTTGTTTTTTAGATGTTTCAGGAAACACCATACACTTCTCCCAAGTGGCTGTTGGCAATTTACATCCCGCCCATCAGCATAACAAGGCTCCCAGTTCTCCATGGCCTGTGCTGCCTTTCTGGATTTTACACTTTTTTCAGATGGCCCTTTTGACCGGGGGAAGTGAGACTTCATTGTAGTGCAGATTTCCTTTGCAAGCTTGCTTGGTTGGCCAAAAAGGGCTTATGTGTTTTTTCCTGAATATATTCAGGAAAAAACGCATACGCCCTTTTTGGCCAACTGCATCATTGTGGACGTTCTGCCTCTTTTCCTATGCTTTCAATGCAATTCCAGTCTACCTCCTGAAATCGGTTTCCTGCAATTCTGCCCCGCTTTCAAGTCCTCTTGGCAGCCTTACTTCAGTATATTTTTGGACGATAGCTGTCATTTATAACTCTGCAGGTTTGTGAATTACAGTGCCCCTGAGCTCCTTTCTTCAACTTGCTTTCTTGTGAGCTGGCCGAAAAACCGCAGGATTGCTTCAGGCCCTAATCTGGTTCTGGCACGGCACGCTGAGCCTTTGGTTAATTCCTCTTCCTGGTGGGAAATGAGAGTTAAATTTGCCCGTCCAGACACCTCCAGCTAGTCTCTCATTGGTTCTCCCTATTCCTGTTCATCTTCCGCAGAAATTGCAAACTGGGCCAAACAGGAGGTTAAATGCACTGACTCTCCAAGTCGGGAGAGTGTTAGTAAAGCATCTGGAATGTTGCACCCGAGTACCAGGGGACGAAAACTGACACATACTGGAACACGTCTCCCGATCACACAGTTGATCATACTCTGGGTTCCACATGCATGTTTTAGCTGAAGGAAGAATCCCTTAAACCTGGAGAGTTGAGACCCGTGGAATGGGTACCATGCAATATGACTTCAAAGGGTCTTCATTTGCTCACCGAACCTCTCCAATCCTATCACTGCTGCGTTTATGCCCCTGTACACATGCTTGCTTCTCTTTCAGAGACATAGCAATCCATAGGTTTTAAGATACTTACTAGTCAGGTACATTCTTAGGCGTTTAATATGTGGTGTTGAGTGCATTTCGTTGAGCAAGGAGTAGCTATTTTCTATTCCATATTTGGCTTAAGGAACTTTATCTGTGCTCATTTCAATCTCTGGTTTTATGCAGCACCCCAACTCACCTTTCCCCTTAAGCAAGCATGTTGGTTTGATAAATTTGAGACCCTCTTCTGTTTTGTAATCCAGTTCCTGTGTAGCCAAGTTTACATTCCGTGTATTAGTGATATCTTATGATGTTTCTTTTTCTGTGTGACTTATTTCAGTTAGAATCATCATACATGAATCCACTCATTATGCTGCTATGGGCCTGATGACATAGATTTCATTGCTGAGTGATATTGCATTGTACATAAGTACCACAACTTCTTTATCCATTTTTCACTTTCTGCGATATTGAATTTGTACTGTAAACGAGGTTCTTGTAAACAGAGCCATCCCAAACTTTGGGGTGGCTGTGTCATTTTGATTTTAATTTCCCTAAGCTATAGGACCATAAGTGGAAGTGCCCTAGGCTCTGTTGCTTTGTTTTTTAGATGTTTCAGGAAACACCATACACTTCTCCCGAGTGGCTGTTGGCAATTTACATCCCACCCATCAGCATAACAAGGCTCCCAGTTCTCCATGGCCTGTCCTGCCTTTCTGGATTTTACACTTTTTTCAGATGGCCCTTTTGACCGCGGGAAGTGAGACTTCATTGTAGTGCAGATTTCCTTTGCAAGCTTGCTTGGTTGGCCAAAAAGGGCGTATGTGTTTTTTCCTGAATATATTCAGGAAAAAACGCATACGCCCTTTTTGGCCATGTGCATCATTGTCGACGTTCTGCCTCTTTTCCTATGCTTTCAATGCAATTCCATTCTACCTCCTGAAATCGGTTTCCTGCAATTCTGCCCCGCTTGCAAGTCCTCTTGGCAGCCTTACTTCAGTATATTTTTGGACGATAGCTGTCATTTATAACTCTGCAGGTTTGTGAATTACAGTGCCCCTGAGCTCCTTTCTTCAACTCGCTTTCTTGTGAGCTGGCAGCAACACCGCAGGATTGCTTCAGGCCCTAATCTGGTTCCGGCACGGCACGCTGAGCCTTTGGAGAATTCCTCTTCCTGGTGGGAAATGAGAGTTAAATTTGCCCGTCCAGACACCTCCAGCTAGTCTCTCATTGGTTCTCCCTATTCCTGTTCATCTTCCGCAAAAATTGCAAACTGGGCCAAACAGGAGTTTAAAGGCACTGACTCTCCAAGTTGGGAGAGTGTTAGTAAAGCGTCTGGAATATTGCACCCGAACACCAGGGGATGAAAACTGAGACATATTGGAACACGTCTCCCGATCACATGGTTGATCATACTCTGGGTTCCACATGCATGTTTTAGCTGAAGGAAGAATCCCTTAATCCTGGAGAGTTGAGACCCGTGGAATGGGTACCATGCAATATGACTTCAAAGGGTCTTCATTTGCTCACCGAACCTCGCCAATCCTATCACTGCTGCGATTATGCCCCTGTACACATGCTTGATTCTCTTTCAGAGACATAGCAATCCATAGGTTTTAAGATACCTACTAGTCAGTTACATTCTTAGGCGTTTAATATGGGGTGTTGAGTCCATTTCGTTGAGCAAGGAGTAGCTCTTGTCTATTCCATATTTGGCTTAAGGAAATTTATCTGTGCTCATTTCAATCTCTGGTTTTATGCAGCACCCCAACTCACGTTTCCCCTTAAGCTAGCATAAGTTGGTTTTCTAAATTTGAAACACTCTTCTGTTTTGTAATCCAGTTCCTGTGTAGCCAAGTTTACATTCCGTGTATTAGTGATATCTTATGATGTTTCTTTTTCTGTGTGACTTATTTCAGTTAGAATCATCATACCTGAATCCAATCATTATGCTGCTACGGGCCTGATGACATAGATTTCATTGCTGAGTGATATTGCATTGTATGTAAGTACCACAACTTCTTTATCCATTTTTCACTTTCTGCGATATTGAACTTGTACTGTAAAGGAGGTTCTTGTAAACAGAGCCATCCCAAAGTTTGGGGTGGCTGTGTCTTTTTGATTTTAATTTCCCTAAGCTATAGGACCATAAGTGGAAGTGCCCTAGGCTCTGTTGCTTTGTTTTTTAGATGTTTCAGGAAACACCATACACTTCTCCCAAGTCGCTGTTGGCAATTTACATCCCGCCCATCAGCATAACAAGGCTCCCAGTTCTCCATGGCCTGTCCTGCCTTTCTTGATTTTACACATTTTTCAGATAGCCCTTTTGACCGGGGGGAAGTGAGACTTCATTGTAGTGCAGATTTCCTTTGCAAGCTTGCTTGGTTGGCCAAAAAGGGCGTATGCGTTTTTTCCTGAATATATTAAGGAAAAAACGCATACGCCCTTTTTGGCCAAGTGCATCATTGTCGACGTTCTGCCTGTTTTCCTATGCTTTAAATGCAATTCCAGTCTACCTCCTGAAATCGGTTTCCTGCAATTCTGCCCCGCTTTCAAGTCCTCTTGGCAGCCTTACTTCAGTATATTTTTGGACGATAGCTCTCATTTATAACTCTGCAGGTTTGTGAATTACAGTGCCCCTGAGCTCCTTTCTTCAACTCGCTTTCTTGTGAGCTGGCTGCAACACCGCAGGATTGCTTCAGGCCCTAATCTGGTTCTGGCATGGCACGCTGAGCCTTTGGTTAATTCCTCTTCCTGGTGGGAAATGAGAGTTAAATTTGCCCGTCCAGACACCTCCAGCTAGTCTCTCATTGGTTCTCCCTATTCCTGTTCATCTTCCGCAGAAATTGCAAACTGGGCCAAACAGGAGGTTAAAGGCACTGACTCTCCAAGTCGGGAGAGTGTTAGTAAAGCGTCTGGAATGTTGCACCCGAGTACCAGGGGACGAAAACTGAGACATATTTGAACACGTCTCCCGATCACACAGTTGATCATACTCTGGGTTCCACATGCATGTTTTAGCTGAAGGTAGAATCCCTTAAACCTGGAGAGTTGAGACCCGTGGAATGGGTACCATGCAATATGACTTCAAAGGGTCTTCATTTGCTCACCGAACCTCTCCAATCCTATCACTGCTGCGTTTATGCCCCTGTACACACGCTTGATTCTCTTTTGGAGACATAGGAATCCATAGGTTTTAAGATAGTTACTAGTCAGGTGCATTCTTAGGCGTTTAATATGGGGTGTTGAGTCCATTTCGTTGAGCAAGGAGTAGCTCTTGTCTATTCCATATTTGGCTTAAGGAACTTTATCTGTGCTCATTTCAATCTCTGGTTTTATGCAGCACCCCAACTCACCTTTCCCCTTAAGCAAGCATGTTGGTTTGATAAATTTGAGACCCTCTACTGTTTTGTAATCCAGTTCCTGTGTAGCCAAGTTTACATTCCGTGTATTAGTGATATCTTATGATGTTTCTTTTTCTGTGTGACTTATTTCAGTTGGAATCATCATACCTGAATCCACTCATTATGCTGCTACGGGCCTGATGACATAGATTTCATTGCTGAGTGATATTGCATTGTACGTAACTACCACAACTTCTTTATCCATTTTTCACTTTCTGCGATATTGAACTTGTACCGTAAACGAGGTTCTTGTAAACAGAGCTGTCCCAAACTTTGGGGTGGCTGAGTCTTTTTGATTTTAATTTCCCTAAGCTATAGGACCATAAGTGGAAGTGCCCTAGGCTCTGTTGCTTTGTTTTTTAGATGTTTCAGGAAACACCATACACTTCTCCCGAGTGGCTGTTGGCAATTTACATCCCGCCCATCAGCATAACAAGGCTTCCAGTTCTCCATGGCCTGTCCTGCCTTTCTGGATTTTACACTTTTTTCAGATGGCCCTTTTGACCGGGGGAAGTGAGACTTCATTGTAGTGCAGATTTCCTTTGCAAGCTTGCTTGGTTGGCCAAAAAGGGCGTATGTGTTTTTTCCTGAATATATTCAGGAAAAACCGCATACGCCCTTTTTGGCCATGTGCATCATTGTCGACGTTCTGCCTCTTTTCCTATGCTTTCAACGCAATTCCAGTCTACCTCCTGAAATCGGTTTCCTGCAATTCTGCCCCGCTTTCAAGTCCTCTTGGCAGCCTTACTTCAGTATATTTTTGGACGATAGCTGTCATTTATAACTCTGCAGGTTTGTGAATTACAGTGACCCTGAGCTCCTTTCTTCAACTCGCTTTCTTGTGAGCTGGCAGCAACACCGCAGGATTGCTTCAGGCCCTAATCTGGTTCCGGCACGGCACGCTGAGCCTTTGGTGAATTCCTCTTCCTGGTGGGAAATGAGAGTTAAATTTGCCCGTCCAGACACCTCCAGCTAGTCTCTCATTGGTTCTCCCTATTCCTGTTCATCTTCCGCAAAAATTCTAAACTGGGCCAAACAGGAGGTTAAAGTCACTGACTCTCCAAGTCGGGAGAGTGTTAGTAAAGCGTCTGGAATGTTGCACCCGAGTACCAGGGGACGAGAACTGAGACATATTGGAACACGTCTCCCGATCACACGGTTGATCATACTCTGGGTTCCACATGCATGTTTTAGCTGAAGGAAGAATCCCTTAAACCTGGAGAGTTGAGACCTGTGGAATGGGTACCATGCAATATGACTTCAAAGGGTCTTCATTTGCTCACCGAACCTCTCCAATCCTATCACTGCTGCGTTTATGCCCCTGTACACACGCTTGATTCTCTTTTGGGACATAGGAATCCATAGGTTTTAAGATAGTTACTAGTCAGGTGCATTCTTAGGCGTTTAATATGGGGTGTTGAGTCCATTTCGTTGAGCAAGGAGTAGCTCTTGTGTATTCCATATTTGGCTTAAGGAACTTTATCTGTGCTCATTTCAATCTCTGGTTTTATGCAGCACCCCAACTCACCTTTCCCCTTAAGCAAGCATGTTGGTTTGATAAATTTGAGACCCTCTTCTGTTTTGTAATCCAGTTCCTGTGTAGCCAAGTTTACATTCCGTGTATTAGTGATATCTTATGATGTTTCTTTTTCTGTGTGACTTATTTCAGTTAGAATCATCATACATGAATCCACTCATTATGCTGCTACGGGCCTGATGACATAGATTTCATTGCTGAGTGATATTGCATTGTACGTAAGTACCACAACTTCTTTATCCATTTTTCACTTTCTGCGATATTGAATTTGTACCGTAAACGAGGTTCTTGTAAACAGAGCCATCCCAAACTTTGGGGTGGCTGTGTCTTTTTTATTTTAATTTCCCTAAGCTATAGGAGCATAAGTGGAAGTGCCCTAGGCTCTGTTGCTTTGTTTTTTAGATGTTTCAGGAAACACCATACACTTCTCCCGAGTGGCTGTTGGCAATTTACATCCCGCCCATCAGCATAACAAGGCTCCCAGTTCTCCATGGCCTGTCCTGCCTTTCTGGATTTTACACTTTTTTCAGATGGCCCTTTTGACCGGGGGAAGTGAGACTTCATTGTAGTGCAGATTTCCTTTGCAAGCTTGCTTGGTTGGCCAAAAAGGGTGTATGCGTTCTTTCCTGAATATATTCAGGAAAAAACGCATACGCCCTTTTTGTCCAAGTGCATCATTGTCGACGTTCTGCCTCTTTTCCTATGCTTTCAATGCAATTCCAGTCTACCTCCTGAAATCGGTTTCCTGCAATTCTGCCCCGCTTTCAAGTCCTCTTGGCAGCCTTACTTCAGTATATTTTTGGACAATAGCTGTCATTTATAACTCTGCAGGTTTGTGAATTACAGTGCCCCTGAGCTCCTTTCTTCAACTCGCTTTCTTGTGAGCTGGCCGCAACACCGCACGATTGCTTCAGGCCCTAATCTGATTCCGGCACGGCACGCTGAGCCTTTGGTTAATTCCTCTTCCTGGTGGGAAATGAGAGTTAAATTTGCCCGTCCAGACACCTCCAGCTAGTCTCTCATTGGTTCTCCCTATTCCTGTTCATCTTTGGCAGAAATTGCAAACTGGGCCAAACAGGAGGTTAAAGGCACTGACTCTCGAAGTCGGGAGAGTGTTAGTAAAGCATCTGGAATGTTGCACCCGAGTACCAGGGGACGAGAACTGAGACATATTTGAACACATCTCCCGATCACATGGTTGATCATACTCTGGGTTCCACATGCATGTTTTAGCTGAAGGAAGAATCCCTTAATCCTGGAGAGTTGAGACCCGTGGAATGGGTACCATGCAATATGACTTCAAAGGGTCTTCATTTGCTCACCGAACCTCTCCAATCCTATCACTGCTGCGTTTCTGCCCCTGTACACATGCTTGATTCTCTTTCAGAGACATAGCAATCCATAGGTTTTAAGATACTTACAAGTCAGGTACATTCTTAGGCGTTTAATATGGGGTGTTGAGTCCATTTCGTTGAGCAAGGAGTAGCTCTTGTCTATTCCATATTTGGCTTAAGGAACTTTAACTGTGCTCATTTCAATCTCTGGTTTTATGCAGCACCCCAACTCACCTTTCCCCTTAAGCCAGCATAAGTTGGTTTTCTACATTTGAGACCCTGTTCTGTTTTGTAATCCAGTTCCTGTGTAGCCAAGTTTACATTCCGTGTATTAGTGATATCTTATGATGTTTCTTTTTCTGTGTGACTTATTTCAGTTAGAATCATGATACCTGAATCCACTCATTATGCTGCTACGGGCCTGATGACATAGATTTCATTGCTGAGTGATATTGCATTGTACGTAAGTACCACAACTTCTTTATCCATTTTTCACTTTCTGCGATATTGAATTTGTACCGTAAACGAGGTTCTTGTAAACAGAGCTGTCCCAAACTTTGGGGTGGCTGTTTCTTTTTGATTTTAATTTCCCTAAGCTATAGGACCATAAGTGGAAGTGCCCTAGGCTCTGTTGCTTTGTTTTTTAGATGTTTCAGGAAACACCATACACTTCTCCCCAGTGGCTGTTGGCAATTTAAATCCTGCCCATCAGCATAACAAGGCTCCCAGTTCTCCATGGCCTGTCCTGCCTTTCTGGATTTTACACTTTTTTCAGATGGCCCTTTTGACCGCGGGAAGTGAGACTTCATTGTAGTGCAGATTTCCTTTGCAAGCTTGCTTGGTTGGCCAAAAAGGGCGTATGCGTTCTTTCCTGAATATATTCAGGAAAAAACGCATACGCCCTTTTTGTCCAAGTGCATCATTGTCGACGTTCTGCCTCTTTTCCTATGCTTTCAATGCAATTCCAGTCTACCTCCTGAAATCGGTTTCCTGCAATTCTGCCCCGCTTTCAAGTCCTCTTGGCAGCCTCACTTCAGTATATTTTTGGACGATAGCTGTCATTTATAACTCTGCAGGTTTGTGAATTACAGTGCCCCTGAGCTCCTTTCTTCAACTCGCTTTCTTGTGAGCTGGCCGCAACACCGCACGATTGCTTCAGGCCCTAATCTGATTCCGGCACGGCACGCTGAGCCTTTGGTTAATTCCTCTTCCTGGTGGGAAATGAGAGGTAAATTTGCCCGTCCAGACACCTCCAGCTAGTCTCTCATTGGTTCTCCCTATTCCTGTTCATCTTTGGCAGAAATTGCAAACTGGGCCAAACAGGAGGTTAAAGGCACTGACTCTCCAAGTCGGGACAGTGTTAGTAAAGCATCTGGAATGTTGCACCCGAGTACCAGGGGACGAGAACTGAGACATATTTGAACACGTCTCCCGATCACACGGTTGATCATACTCCGGGTTCCACATGCATGTTTTAGCTGAAGGAAGAATCCCTTAAACCTGGAGAGTTGAGACCCGTGGAATGGGTACCATGCAATATGACTTCAAAGGGTCTTCATTTGCTCACCGAACCTCTCCAATCCTATCACTGCTGCGTTTATGCCCCTGTACACATGCTTGATTCTCTTTCAGAGACATAGCAATCCATAGGTTTTAAGATACTTACAAGTCAGGTACATTCTTAGGCGTTTAATATGGGGTGTTGAGTCCATTTCGTTGAGCAAGGAGTAGCTCTTGTCTATTCCATATTTGGCTTAACGAACTTTAACTGTGCTCATTTCAATCTCTGGTTTTATGCAGCACCCCAACTCACCTTTCCCCTTAAGCCAGCATAAGTTGGTTTTCTACATTTGAGACCCTGTTCTGTTTTGTAATCCAGTTCCTGTGTAGCCAAGTTTACATTCCGTGTATTAGTGATATCTTATGATGTTTCTTTTTCTGTGTGAATATTTCAGTTAGAATCATCATACCTGAATCCACTCATCATGCTGCTACGGGCCTGATGACATAGATTTCATTGCTGAGTGATATTGCATTGTACGTAAGTACCACAACTTCTTTATCCATTTTTCACTTTCTGCGATATTGAATTTGTACCGTAAACGAGGTTCTTGTAAACAGAGCTGTCCCAAACTTTGGGGTGGCTGTGTCTTTTTGATTTTAATTTCCCTAAGCTATAGGACCATAAGTGGAAGTGCCCTAGGCTCTGTTGCTTTGTTTTTTAGATGTTTCAGGAAACACCATACACTTCTCCCCAGTGGCTGTTGGCAATTTACATCCCGCCCATCAGCATAACAAGGCTCCCAGTTCTCCATGGCCTGTCCTACCTTTCTGGATTTTACACTTTTTTCAGATGGCCCTTTTGACCGGGGGAAGTGAGACTTCATTGTAGTGCAGATTTCCTTTGCAAGCTTGCTTGGTTGGCCAAAAAGGGCGTATGCGTTCTTTCCTGAATATATTCAGGAAAAAACGCATACGCCCTTTTTGTCCAAGTGCATCATTGTCGACGTTCTGCCTCTTTTCCTATGCTTTCAATGCAATTCCAGTCTACCTCCTGAAATCGGTTTCCTGCAATTCTGCCCCGCTTTCAAGTCCTCTTGGCAGTCTCACTTCAGTATATTTTTGGACGATAGCTGTCATTTATAACTCTGCAGGTTTGTGAATTACAGTGCCCCTGAGCTCCTTTCTTCAACTCGCTTTCTTGTGAGCTGGCCGCAACACCGCACGATTGCTTCAGGCCCTAATCTAATTCCGGCACGGCACGCTGAGCCTTTGGTTAATTCCTCTTCCTGGTGGGAAATGAGAGTTAAATTTGCCCGTCCAGACACCTCCAGCTAGTCTCTCATTGGTTCTCCCTATTCCTGTTCATCTTCCGCAGAAATTGCAAACTGGGCCAAACAGGAGGTTAAATGCACTGACTCTCCAAGTCGGGAGAGTGTTAGTAAAGCATCTGGAATGTTGCACCCGAGTACCAGGGGACGAAAACTGACACATACTGGAACACGTCTCCCGATCACACAGTTGATCATACTCTGGGTTCCACATGCATGTTTTAGCTGAAGGAAGAATCCCTTAAACCTGGAGAGTTGAGACCCGTGGAATGAGTACCATGCAATATGACTTCAAAGGGTCTTCATTTGCTCACCGAACCTCTCCAATCCTATCACTGCTGCGTTTATGCCCCTGTACACATGCTTGCTTCTCTTTCAGAGACATAGCAATCCATAGGTTTTAAGATACTTACTAGTCAGGTACATTCTTAGGCGTTTAATATGTGGTGTTGAGTGCATTTCGCTGAGCAAGGATTAGCTATTTTCTATTCCATATTTGGCTTAAGGAACTTTATCTGTGCTCATTTCAATCTCTGGTTTTATGCAGCAACCCAACTCACCTTTCCCCTTAAGCCAGCATAAGTTGGTTTTCTAAATTTGAGACCTTCTTCTGTTTTGTAATCCAGTTCCTGTGTAGCCAAGTTTAGATTCCGTGTATTAGTGATATCTTATGATGTTTCTTTTTCTGTGTGACTTATTTCAGTTAGAATCATCATACATGAATCCACTCATTATGCTGCTATGGGCCTGATGACATAGATTTCATTGCTGAGTGATATTGCATTGTACGTAAGTACCACAACTTCTTTATCCATTTTTCACTTTCTGCGATATTGAATTTGTACCGTAAACGAGGTTCTTGTAAACAGAGCTGTCCCAAACTTTGGGGTGGCTGTTTCTTTTTGATTTTAATTTCCCTAAGCTATAGGACCATAAGTGGAAGTGCCCTAGGCTCTGTTGCTTTGTTTTTTAGATGTTTCAGGAAACACCATACACTTCTCCCCAGTGGCTGTTGGCAATTTACATCCTGCCCATCAGCATAACAAGGCTCCCAGTTCTCCATGGCCTGTCCTGCCTTTCTGGATTTTACACTTTTTTCAGATGGCCCTTTTGACCGGGGGAAGTGAGACTTCATTGTAGTGCAGATTTCCTTTGCAAGCTTGCTTGGTTGGCCAAAAAGGGCGTATGCGTTCTTTCCTGAATATATTCAGGAAAAAACGCATACGCCCTTTTTGTCCAAGTGCATCATTGTCGACGTTCTGCCTCTTTTCCTATGCTTTCAATGCAATTCCAGTCTACCTCCTGAAATCGGTTTCCTGCAATTCTGCCCCGCTTTCAAGTCCTCTTGGCAGCCTCACTTCAGTATATTTTTGGACGATAGCTGTCATTTATAACTCTGCAGGTTTGTGAATTACAGTGCCCCTGAGCTCCTTTCTTCAACTCGCTTTCTTGTGAGCTGGCCGCAACACCGCACGATTGCTTCAGGCCCTAATCTGATTCCGGCATGGCACGCGGAGCCTTTGGTTAATTCCTCTTCCTGGTGGGAAATGAGAGGTAAATTTGCCCGTCCAGACACCTCCAGCTAGTCTCTCATTGGTTCTCCCTATTCCTGTTCATCTTTGGCAGAAATTGCAAACTGGGCCAAACAGGAGGTTAAAGGCACTGACTCTCCAAGTCGGGACAGTGTTAGTAAAGCATCTGGAATGTTGCACCCGAGTACCAGGGGACGAGAACTGAGACATATTTGAACACGTCTCCCGATCACACGGTTGATCATACTCCGGGTTCCACATGCATGTTTTAGCTGAAGGAAGAATCCCTTAAACCTGGAGAGTTGAGACCCGTGGAATGGGTACCATGCAATATGACTTCAAAGGGTCTTCATTTGCTCACCGAACCTCTCCAATCCTATCACTGCTGCGTTTATGCCCCTGTACACATGCTTGATTCTCTTTCAGAGACATAGCAATCCATAGGTTTTAAGATACTTACAAGTCAGGTACATTCTTAGGCGTTTAATATGGGGTGTTGAGTCCATTTCGTTGAGCAAGGAGTAGCTCTTGTCTATTCCATATTTGGCTTAACGAACTTTAACTGTGCTCATTTCAATCTCTGGTTTTATGCAGCACCCCAACTCACCTTTCCCCTTAAGCCAGCATAAGTTGGTTTTCTACATTTGAGACCCTGTTCTGTTTTGTAATCCAGTTCCTGTGTAGCCAAGTTTACATTCCGTGTATTAGTGATATCTTATGATGTTTCTTTTTCTGTGTGAATATTTCAGTTAGAATCATCATACCTGAATCCACTCATCATGCTGCTACGGGCCTGATGACATAGATTTCATTGCTGAGTGATATTGCATTGTACGTAAGTACCACAACTTCTTTATCCATTTTTCACTTTCTGCGATATTGAATTTGTACCGTAAACGAGGTTCTTGTAAACAGAGCTGTCCCAAACTTTGGGGTGGCTGTGTCTTTTTGATTTTAATTTCCCTAAGCTATAGGACCATAAGTGGAAGTGCCCTAGGCTCTGTTGCTTTGTTTTTTAGATGTTTCAGGAAACACCATACACTTCTCCCCAGTGGCTGTTGGCAATTTACATCCCGCCCATCAGCATAACAAGGCTCCCAGTTCTCCATGGCCTGTCCTACCTTTCTGGATTTTACACTTTTTTCAGATGGCCCTTTTGACCGGGGGAAGTGAGACTTCATTGTAGTGCAGATTTCCTTTGCAAGCTTGCTTGGTTGGCCAAAAAGGGCGTATGCGTTCTTTCCTGAATATATTCAGGAAAAAACGCATACGCCCTTTTTGTCCAAGTGCATCATTGTCGACGTTCTGCCTCTTTTCCTATGCTTTCAATGCAATTCCAGTCTACCTCCTGAAATCGGTTTCCTGCAATTCTGCCCCGCTTTCAAGTCCTCTTGGCAGTCTCACTTCAGTATATTTTTGGACGATAGCTGTCATTTATAACTCTGCAGGTTTGTGAATTACAGTGCCCCTGAGCTCCTTTCTTCAACTCGCTTTCTTGTGAGCTGGCCGCAACACCGCACGATTGCTTCAGGCCCTAATCTAATTCCGGCACGGCACGCTGAGCCTTTGGTTAATTCCTCTTCCTGGTGGGAAATGAGAGTTAAATTTGCCCGTCCAGACACCTCCAGCTAGTCTCTCATTGGTTCTCCCTATTCCTGTTCATCTTCCGCAGAAATTGCAAACTGGGCCAAACAGGAGGTTAAATGCACTGACTCTCCAAGTCGGGAGAGTGTTAGTAAAGCATCTGGAATGTTGCACCCGAGTACCAGGGGACGAAAACTGACACATACTGGAACACGTCTCCCGATCACACAGTTGATCATACTCTGGGTTCCACATGCATGTTTTAGCTGAAGGAAGAATCCCTTAAACCTGGAGAGTTGAGACCTGTGGAATGAGTACCATGCAATATGACTTCAAAGGGTCTTCATTTGCTCACCGAACCTCTCCAATCCTATCACTGCTGCGTTTATGCCCCTGTACACATGCTTGCTTCTCTTTCAGAGACATAGCAATCCATAGGTTTTAAGATACTTACTAGTCAGGTACATTCTTAGGCGTTTAATATGTGGTGTTGAGTGCATTTCGCTGAGCAAGGATTAGCTATTTTCTATTCCATATTTGGCTTAAGGAACTTTATCTGTGCTCATTTCAATCTCTGGTTTTATGCAGCAACCCAACTCACCTTTCCCCTTAAGCCAGCATAAGTTGGTTTTCTAAATTTGAGACCCTCTTCTGTTTTGTAATCCAGTTCCTGTGTAGCCAAGTTTAGATTCCGTGTATTAGTGATATCTTATGATGTTTCTTTTTCTGTGTGACTTATTTCAGTTAGAATCATCATACATGAATCCACTCATTATGCTGCTATGGGCCTGATGACATAGATTTCATTGCTGAGTGATATTGCATTGTACGTAAGTACCACAACTTCTTTATCCATTTTTCACTTTCTGCGATATTGAACTTGTACTGTAAACGAGGTTCTTGTAAACAGAGCTGTCCCAAATTTTGGGGTGGCTGTGTCTTTTTGATTTTAATTTCCCTAAGCTATAGGACCATAAGTGGAAGTGCCCTAGGCTCTGTTGCTTTGTTTTTTAGATGTTTCAGGAAACACCATACACTTCTCCCGAGTGGCTGTTGGCAATTTACATCACGCCCATCAGCATAACAAGGCTCCCAGTTCTCCATGGCCTGTCCTGCCTTTCTGGATTTTACACTTTTTTCAGATGGCCCTTTTGACCGGGCGAAGGGAGACTTCATTGTAGTGCAGATTTCCTTTGCAAGCTTGCTTGGTTGGCCAAAAAGGGTGTATGTGTTTTTTCCTGAATATATTCAGGAAAAAACGCATACGCCCTTTTTGGCCAAGTGCATCATTGTCGACGTTCTGCCTCTTTTCATATGCTTTAAATGCAATTCCAGTCTACCTCCTGAAATCGGTTTCCTGCAATTCTGCCCCGCTTTCAAGTCCTCTTGGCAGCCTTACTTCAGTATATTTTTGGACGATAGCTGTCATTTATAACTCTGCATGTTTGTGAATTACAGTGCCCCTGAGCTCCTTTCTTCAACTTGCTTTCTAGTGAGCTGGCGGCAACACCGCAGGATTGCTTCAGGCCCTAATCTGATTCCGGCACGGCACGCTGAGCCTTTGGTGAATTCCTCTTCCTGGTGGGAAATGAGAGTTAAATTTGCCCG
Source organism: Orcinus orca (assembly GCF_937001465.1). Taxonomy (NCBI): domain Eukaryota; kingdom Metazoa; phylum Chordata; class Mammalia; order Artiodactyla; family Delphinidae; genus Orcinus; species Orcinus orca. The sequence goes on from NW_026044005.1 coordinate 56,822, forward strand.
TCCAGACACCTCCAGCTAGTCTCTCATTGGTTCTCCCTATTCCTGTTCATCTTCCGCAGAAATTGCAAACTGGGCCAAACAGGAGGTTAAAGGCACTGACTCTCCAAGTCGGCAGAGTGTTAGTAAAGTGTCTGGAATATTGCACCCGAACACCAGGGGATGAAAACTGAGACATATTTGAACACGTCTCCCGATCACACGGTTGATCATACTCTGGGTTCCACATGCATGTTTTAACTGCAGGAAGAATCCCTTAAACCTGGAGAGTTGAGACCCGTGGAATGGGTACCATGCAATATGACTTCAAAGGGTCTTCATTTGCTCACCGAACCTCTCCAATCCTATCACTGCTGCGTTTATGGCCCTGTACACACGCTTGATTCTCTTTTGGAGACATAGGAATCCATAGGTTTTAAGATAGTTACTAGTCAGGTGCATTCTTAGTCGTTTAATATGGGGTGTTGAGTCCATTTCGTTGAGCAAGGAGTAGTTCTTGTCTATTCCATATTTGGCTTAAGGAACTTTATCTGTGCTCATTTCAATCTCTGGTTTTATGCAGCACCCCAACTCACCTTTCCCCTTAAGCAAGCATGTTGGTTTTCTAAATTTGAAACACTCTTCTGTTTTGTAATCCAGTTCCTGTGTAGCCAAGTTTACATTCCGTGTATTAGTGATATCTTATGATGTTTCTTTTTCTGTGTGACTTATTTCAGTTAGAATCATCATACATGAATCCACTCATTATGCTGCTATGGGCCTGATGACATAGATTTCATTGCTGAGTGATATTGCATTGTACGTAAGTACCACAACTTCTTTATCCATTTTTCACTTTCTACGATATTGAATTTGTACCGTAAACGAGGTTCTTGTAAACAGAGCCATCCCAAACTTTGGCGTGGCTGTGTCTTTTTGATTTTAATTTCCCTAAGCTATAGGACCATAAGTGGAAGTGCCCTAGGCTCTGTTGCTTTGTTTTTTAGATGTTTCAGGAAACACCATACACTTCTCCCGAGTGGCTGTTGGCAATTTACATCCCACCCATCAGCATAACAAGGCTCCCAGTTCTCCATGGCCTGTCCTGCCTTTCTGGATTTTACACTTTTTTCAGATGGCCCTTTTGACCGGGGGAAGTGAGACTTCATTGTAGTGCAGATTTCCTTTGCAAGCTTGCTTGGTTGGCCAAAAAGGGCGTATGCGTTCTTTCCTGAATATATTCAGGAAAAAACCCATACGCCCTTTTTGTCCAAGTGCATCATTGTCGACGTTCTGCCGCTTTTCCTATGCTTTCAATGCAATTCCAGTCTACCTCCTGAAATCGGTTTCCTGCAATTCTGCCCCGCTTTCAAGTCCTCTTGGCAGCCTTACTTCAGTATATTTTTGGACGATAGCTGTCATTTATAACTCTGCAGGTTTGTGAATTACAGTGCCCCTGAGCTCCTTTCTTTAACTCGCTTTCTTGTGAGCTGGCCGCAACACCGCACGATTGCTTCAGGCCCTAATCTGATTCTGGCACGGCACGCTGAGCCTTTGGTTAATTCCTCTTCCTGTTTGGAAATGAGAGGTAAATTTGCCCGTCCAGACACCTCCAGCTAGTCTCTCATTGGTTCTCCCTATTCCTGTTCATCTTCCGCAAAAATTCTAAACTGGGCCAAACAGGAGGTTAAAGTCACTGACTCTCCAAGTCGGGAGAGTGTTAGTAAAGCGTCTGGAATGTTGCACCCGAGTACCAGGGGACGAGAACTGAGACATATTGGAACACGTCTCCCGATCACACGGTTGATCATACTCTGGGTTCCACATGCATGTTTTAGCTGAAGGAAGAATCCCTTAAACCTGGAGAGTTGAGACCCGTGGAATGGGTACCATGCAATATGACTTCAAAGGGTCTTCATTTGCTCACTGAACCTCTCCAATCCTATCACTGCTGCATTTATGCCCCTGTACACATGCTTGATTCTCTTTCAGAGACATAGCAATCCATAGGTTTTAAGATACCTACTAGTCAGTTACATTCTTAGGCGTTTAATATGGGGTGTTGAGTCCATTTCGTTGAGCAAGGAGTAGCTATTTTCTATTCCATATTTGGCTTAAGGAAATTTATCTGTGCTCATTTCAATCTCTGGTTTTATGCAGCACCCCAACTCACGTTTCTCCTTAAGCTAGCAAAAGTTGGTTTTCTAAATTTGAGACCCTCTTCTGTTTTGTAATCCAGTTCCTGTGTAGCCAAGTTTACATTCCGTGTATTAGTGATATCTTATGATGTTTCTTTTTCTGTGTGACTTATTTCAGTTAGAATCATCATACCTGAATCCACTCATTATGCTGCTACGGGCCTGATGACATAGATTTCATTGCTGAGTGATATTGCATTGTACGTAAGTACCACAACTTCTTTATCCATTTTTCACTTTCTGCGATATTGAACTTGTACTGTAAAGGAGGTTCTTGTAAACAGAGCCATCCCAAACTTTGGGGTGGCTGTGTCTTTTTGATTTTAATTTCCCTAATCTATAGGACCATAAGTGGAAGTGCCCTAGGCTCTGTTGCTTTGTTTTTTAGATGTTTCAGGAAACACTATACACTTCTCCCAAGTGGCTGTTCGCAATTTACATCCCGCCCATCAGCATAACAAGGCTCCCAGTTCTCCATGGCCTGTCCTGCCTTTCTGGATTTTACACATTTTTCAGATGGCCCTTTTGACCGGGGGAAGTGAGACTTCATTGTAGTGCAGATTTCCTTTGCAAGCTTGCTTGGTTGGCCAAAAAGGGCGTATGCGTTCTTTCCTGAATATATTCAGGAAAAAACGCATACGCCCTTTTTGTCCAAGTGCATCATTGTGGACGTTCTGCCTCTTTTCCTATGCTTTAAATGGAATTCCAGTCTACTTCCTGAAATCGGTTTCCTGCAATTCTGCCCCGCTTTCAAGTCCTCTTGGCAGCCTTACTTCAGTATATTTTTGGATGATAGCTCTCATTTATAACTCTGCAGGTTTGTGAATTACAGTGCCCCTGAGCTCCTTTCTTCAACTCGCTTTCTAGTGAGCTGGCGGCAACACCGCAGGATTGCTTCAGGCCCTAATCTGCTTCCTGCCCGGCACGCTGAGCCTTTGGTGAATTCCTCTTCCTGGTGGGAAATGAGAGTTAAATTTGCCCGTCCAGACACCTCCAGCTAGTCTCTCATTGGTTCTCCCTATTCCTGTTCATCTTCCGCAAATATTGCAAACTGGGCCAAACAGGAGGTTAAAGGCACTGACTCTCCAAGTCGGGAGAGTGTTAGTAAAGTGTCTGGAATATTGCACCCGAACACCAGGGGATGAAAACTGAGGCATATTGGAACACGTCTCCCGATCACACGGTTGATCATACTCTGGGTTCCACATGCATGTTTTAGCTGCAGGAAGAATCCCTTAAACCTGGAGAGTTGAGACCCGTGGAATGGGTACCATGCAATATGACTTCAAAGGGTCTTCATTTGCTCACCGAACCTCTCCAATCCTATCACTGCTGCGTTTATGCCCCTGTACACACGTTTGATTCTCTTTCGGAGACATAGCAATCCATAGGTTTTAAGATAGTTACTAGTCAGGTGCATTCTTAGGCGTTTAATATGGGGTGTTGAGTCCATTTCGTTGAGTAAGGAGTAGCTCTTGTCTATTCCATATTTGGCTTAAGGAACTTTATCTGTGCTCATTTTAATCTCTGGTTTTATGCAGCACCCCAAATCACCTTTCCCCTTAAGCAAGCATAAGTTGTTTTTCTACATTTGAGACCCTCTTCTGTTTTGTAATCCAGTTCCTGTGTAGCCAAGTTTACATTCCGTGTATTAGTGATACCTTATGATGTTTCTTTTTCTGTGTGACTTATTTCAGTTAGAATCATCGTACCTGAATCCACTCATTATGCTGCTATGGGCCTGATGACATAGATTTCATTGCTGAGTGATATTGCATTGTACGTAAGTACCACAACTTCTTTATCCATTTCTCACTTTCTGCGATATTGAACTTGTACCATAAACGACGTTCTTGTAAACAGAGCTGTCCCAAACTTTGGGTTGGCTGTGTCTTTTTGATTTTAATTTCCCTAAGCTATAGGACCATAAGTGGAAGTGCCCTAGGCTCTGTTGCTTTGTTTTTTAGATGTTTCAGGAAACACCATACACTTCTCCCAAGTGGCTGTTGGCAATTTACATCCCGCCCATCAGCATAACAAGGCTCCCAGTTCTCCATGGCCTGTCCTGCCTTTCTGGATTTTACACTTTTTTCAGATGGCCCTTTTGACCGGGGGAAGTGAGACTTCATTGTGGTGCAGATTTCCTTTGCAAGCTTGCTTGGTTGGCCAAAAAGGGCGTATGTGTTTTTTCCTGAATATATTCAGGAAAAAACGCATACGCCCTTTTTGGCCAACTGCATCATTGTGGACGTTCTGCCTCTTTTCCTATGCTTTCAATGCAATTCCAGTCTACCTCCTGAAATCGGTTTCCTGCAATTCTGCCCCGCTTTCAAGTCCTCTTGGCAGCCTTACTTCAGTATATTTTTGGACGATAGCTGTCATTTATAACTCTGCAGGTTTGTGAATTACAGTGCCCCTGAGCTCCTTTCTTCAACTTGCTTTCTTGTGAGCTGGCCGAAAAACCGCAGGATTGCTTCAGGCCCTAATCTGGTTCTGGCACGGCACGCTGAGCCTTTGGTTAATTCCTCTTCCTGGTGGGAAATGAGAGTTAAATTTGCCCGTCCAGACACCTCCAGCTAGTCTCTCATTGGTTCTCCCTATTCCTGTTCATCTTCCGCAGAAATTGCAAACTGGGCCAAACAGGAGGTTAAATGCACTGACTCTCCAAGTCGGGAGAGTGTTAGTAAAGCATCTGGAATGTTGCACCCGAGTACCAGGGGACGAAAACTGACACATACTGGAACACGTCTCCCGATCACACAGTTGATCATACTCTGGGTTCCACATGCATGTTTTAGCTGAAGGAAGAATCCCTTAAACCTGGAGAGTTGAGACCCGTGGAATGGGTACCATGCAATATGACTTCAAAGGGTCTTCATTTGCTCACCGAACCTCTCCAATCCTATCACTGCTGCGTTTATGCCCCTGTACACATGCTTGCTTCTCTTTCAGAGACATAGCAATCCATAGGTTTTAAGATACTTACTAGTCAGGTACATTCTTAGGCGTTTAATATGTGGTGTTGAGTGCATTTCGTTGAGCAAGGAGTAGCTATTTTCTATTCCATATTTGGCTTAAGGAACTTTATCTGTGCTCATTTCAATCTCTGGTTTTATGCAGCACCCCAACTCACCTTTCCCCTTAAGCAAGCATGTTGGTTTGATAAATTTGAGACCCTCTTCTGTTTTGTAATCCAGTTCCTGTGTAGCCAAGTTTACATTCCGTGTATTAGTGATATCTTATGATGTTTCTTTTTCTGTGTGACTTATTTCAGTTAGAATCATCATACATGAATCCACTCATTATGCTGCTATGGGCCTGATGACATAGATTTCATTGCTGAGTGATATTGCATTGTACATAAGTACCACAACTTCTTTATCCATTTTTCACTTTCTGCGATATTGAATTTGTACTGTAAACGAGGTTCTTGTAAACAGAGCCATCCCAAACTTTGGGGTGGCTGTGTCATTTTGATTTTAATTTCCCTAAGCTATAGGACCATAAGTGGAAGTGCCCTAGGCTCTGTTGCTTTGTTTTTTAGATGTTTCAGGAAACACCATACACTTCTCCCGAGTGGCTGTTGGCAATTTACATCCCACCCATCAGCATAACAAGGCTCCCAGTTCTCCATGGCCTGTCCTGCCTTTCTGGATTTTACACTTTTTTCAGATGGCCCTTTTGACCGCGGGAAGTGAGACTTCATTGTAGTGCAGATTTCCTTTGCAAGCTTGCTTGGTTGGCCAAAAAGGGCGTATGTGTTTTTTCCTGAATATATTCAGGAAAAAACGCATACGCCCTTTTTGGCCATGTGCATCATTGTCGACGTTCTGCCTCTTTTCCTATGCTTTCAATGCAATTCCATTCTACCTCCTGAAATCGGTTTCCTGCAATTCTGCCCCGCTTGCAAGTCCTCTTGGCAGCCTTACTTCAGTATATTTTTGGACGATAGCTGTCATTTATAACTCTGCAGGTTTGTGAATTACAGTGCCCCTGAGCTCCTTTCTTCAACTCGCTTTCTTGTGAGCTGGCAGCAACACCGCAGGATTGCTTCAGGCCCTAATCTGGTTCCGGCACGGCACGCTGAGCCTTTGGAGAATTCCTCTTCCTGGTGGGAAATGAGAGTTAAATTTGCCCGTCCAGACACCTCCAGCTAGTCTCTCATTGGTTCTCCCTATTCCTGTTCATCTTCCGCAAAAATTGCAAACTGGGCCAAACAGGAGTTTAAAGGCACTGACTCTCCAAGTTGGGAGAGTGTTAGTAAAGCGTCTGGAATATTGCACCCGAACACCAGGGGATGAAAACTGAGACATATTGGAACACGTCTCCCGATCACATGGTTGATCATACTCTGGGTTCCACATGCATGTTTTAGCTGAAGGAAGAATCCCTTAATCCTGGAGAGTTGAGACCCGTGGAATGGGTACCATGCAATATGACTTCAAAGGGTCTTCATTTGCTCACCGAACCTCGCCAATCCTATCACTGCTGCGATTATGCCCCTGTACACATGCTTGATTCTCTTTCAGAGACATAGCAATCCATAGGTTTTAAGATACCTACTAGTCAGTTACATTCTTAGGCGTTTAATATGGGGTGTTGAGTCCATTTCGTTGAGCAAGGAGTAGCTCTTGTCTATTCCATATTTGGCTTAAGGAAATTTATCTGTGCTCATTTCAATCTCTGGTTTTATGCAGCACCCCAACTCACGTTTCCCCTTAAGCTAGCATAAGTTGGTTTTCTAAATTTGAAACACTCTTCTGTTTTGTAATCCAGTTCCTGTGTAGCCAAGTTTACATTCCGTGTATTAGTGATATCTTATGATGTTTCTTTTTCTGTGTGACTTATTTCAGTTAGAATCATCATACCTGAATCCAATCATTATGCTGCTACGGGCCTGATGACATAGATTTCATTGCTGAGTGATATTGCATTGTATGTAAGTACCACAACTTCTTTATCCATTTTTCACTTTCTGCGATATTGAACTTGTACTGTAAAGGAGGTTCTTGTAAACAGAGCCATCCCAAAGTTTGGGGTGGCTGTGTCTTTTTGATTTTAATTTCCCTAAGCTATAGGACCATAAGTGGAAGTGCCCTAGGCTCTGTTGCTTTGTTTTTTAGATGTTTCAGGAAACACCATACACTTCTCCCAAGTCGCTGTTGGCAATTTACATCCCGCCCATCAGCATAACAAGGCTCCCAGTTCTCCATGGCCTGTCCTGCCTTTCTTGATTTTACACATTTTTCAGATAGCCCTTTTGACCGGGGGGAAGTGAGACTTCATTGTAGTGCAGATTTCCTTTGCAAGCTTGCTTGGTTGGCCAAAAAGGGCGTATGCGTTTTTTCCTGAATATATTAAGGAAAAAACGCATACGCCCTTTTTGGCCAAGTGCATCATTGTCGACGTTCTGCCTGTTTTCCTATGCTTTAAATGCAATTCCAGTCTACCTCCTGAAATCGGTTTCCTGCAATTCTGCCCCGCTTTCAAGTCCTCTTGGCAGCCTTACTTCAGTATATTTTTGGACGATAGCTCTCATTTATAACTCTGCAGGTTTGTGAATTACAGTGCCCCTGAGCTCCTTTCTTCAACTCGCTTTCTTGTGAGCTGGCTGCAACACCGCAGGATTGCTTCAGGCCCTAATCTGGTTCTGGCATGGCACGCTGAGCCTTTGGTTAATTCCTCTTCCTGGTGGGAAATGAGAGTTAAATTTGCCCGTCCAGACACCTCCAGCTAGTCTCTCATTGGTTCTCCCTATTCCTGTTCATCTTCCGCAGAAATTGCAAACTGGGCCAAACAGGAGGTTAAAGGCACTGACTCTCCAAGTCGGGAGAGTGTTAGTAAAGCGTCTGGAATGTTGCACCCGAGTACCAGGGGACGAAAACTGAGACATATTTGAACACGTCTCCCGATCACACAGTTGATCATACTCTGGGTTCCACATGCATGTTTTAGCTGAAGGTAGAATCCCTTAAACCTGGAGAGTTGAGTCCCGTGGAATGGGTACCATGCAATATGACTTCAAAGGGTCTTCATTTGCTCACCGAACCTCTCCAATCCTATCACTGCTGCGTTTATGCCCCTGTACACACGCTTGATTCTCTTTTGGAGACATAGGAATCCATAGGTTTTAAGATAGTTACTAGTCAGGTGCATTCTTAGGCGTTTAATATGGGGTGTTGAGTCCATTTCGTTGAGCAAGGAGTAGCTCTTGTCTATTCCATATTTGGCTTAAGGAACTTTATCTGTGCTCATTTCAATCTCTGGTTTTATGCAGCACCCCAACTCACCTTTCCCCTTAAGCAAGCATGTTGGTTTGATAAATTTGAGACCCTCTACTGTTTTGTAATCCAGTTCCTGTGTAGCCAAGTTTACATTCCGTGTATTAGTGATATCTTATGATGTTTCTTTTTCTGTGTGACTTATTTCAGTTGGAATCATCATACCTGAATCCACTCATTATGCTGCTACGGGCCTGATGACATAGATTTCATTGCTGAGTGATATTGCATTGTACGTAACTACCACAACTTCTTTATCCATTTTTCACTTTCTGCGATATTGAACTTGTACCGTAAACGAGGTTCTTGTAAACAGAGCTGTCCCAAACTTTGGGGTGGCTGTGTCTTTTTGATTTTAATTTCCCTAAGCTATAGGACCATAAGTGGAAGTGCCCTAGGCTCTGTTGCTTTGTTTTTTAGATGTTTCAGGAAACACCATACACTTCTCCCAAGTGGCTGTTGGCAATTTACATCCCGCCCATCAGCATAACAAGGCTCCCAGTTCTCCATGGCCTGTCCTGCCTTTCTGGATTTTACACTTTTTTCAGATGGCCCTTTTGACCGGGGGAAGTGAGACTTCATTGTAGTGCAGATTTCCTTTGCAAGCTTGCTTGGTTGGCCAAAAAGGGCGTATGTGTTTTTTCCTGAATATATTCAGGAAAAACCGCATACGCCCTTTTTGGCCATGTGCATCATTGTCGACGTTCTGCCTCTTTTCCTATGCTTTCAACGCAATTCCAGTCTACCTCCTGAAATCGGTTTCCTGCAATTCTGCCCCGCTTTCAAGTCCTCTTGGCAGCCTTACTTCAGTATATTTTTGGACGATAGCTGTCATTTATAACTCTGCAGGTTTGTGAATTACAGTGACCCTGAGCTCCTTTCTTCAACTCGCTTTCTTGTGAGCTGGCAGCAACACCGCAGGATTGCTTCAGGCCCTAATCTGGTTCCGGCACGGCACGCTGAGCCTTTGGTGAATTCCTCTTCCTGGTGGGAAATGAGAGTTAAATTTGCCCGTCCAGACACCTCCAGCTAGTCTCTCATTGGTTCTCCCTATTCCTGTTCATCTTCCGCAAAAATTGCAAACTGGGCCAAACAGGAAGTTAAAGGCACTGACTCTCCAAGTCGGCAGAGTGTTAGTAAAGCGTCTGGAATATTGCACCCGAACACCAGGGGATGAAAACTGAGACATATTGGAACACGTCTCCCGATCACACGGTTGATCATACTCTGGGTTCCACATGCATGTTTTAGCTGAAGGAAGAATCCCTTAAACGTGGAGAGTTGAGACCCGTGGAATGGGTACCATGCAATATGACTTCAAAGGGTCTTCATTTGCTCACCGAACCTCTCCAATCCTATCACTGCTGCGTTTATGCCCCTGTACACACGCTTGATTCTCTTTTGGGACATAGGAATCCATAGGTTTTAAGATAGTTACTAGTCAGGTGCATTCTTAGGTGTTTAATATGGGGTGTTGAGTCCATTTCGTTGAGCAAGGAGTAGCTCTTGTGTATTCCATATTTGGCTTAAGGAACTTTATCTGTGCTCATTTCAATCTCTGGTTTTATGCAGCACCCCAACTCACCTTTCCCCTTAAGCAAGCATGTTGGTTTGATAAATTTGAGACCCTCTTCTGTTTTGTAATCCAGTTCCTGTGTAGCCAAGTTTACATTCCGTGTATTAGTGATATCTTATGATGTTTCTTTTTCTGTGTGACTTATTTCAGTTAGAATCATCATACATGAATCCACTCATTATGCTGCTATGGGCCTGATGACATAGATTTCATTGCTGAGTGATATTGCATTGTACGTAAGTACCACAACTTCTTTATCCATTTTTCACTTTCTGCGATATTGAATTTGTACCGTAAACGAGGTTCTTGTAAACAGAGCCATCCCAAACTTTGGGGTGGCTGTGTCTTTTTGATTTTAATTTCCCTAAGCTATAGGACCATAAGTGGAAGTGCCCTAGGCTCTGTTGCTTTGTTTTTTAGATGTTTCAGGAAACACCATACACTTCTCCCAAGTGGCTGTTGGCAATTTACATCCCGCCCATCAGCATAACAAGGCTCCCAGTTCTCCATGGCCTGTCCTGCCTTTCTGGATTTTACACTTTTTTCAGATGGCCCTTTTGACCGGGGGAAGTGAGACTTCATTGTAGTGCAGATTTCCTTTGCAAGCTTGCTTGGTTGGCCAAAAAGGGTGTATGCGTTCTTTCCTGAATATATTCAGGAAAAAACGCATACGTCCTTTTTGTCCAAGTGCATCATTGTCGACGTTCTGCCTCTTTTCCTATGCTTTCAATGCAATTCCAGTCTACCTCCTGAAATCGGTTTCCTGCAATTCTGCCCCGCTTTCAAGTCCTCTTGGCAGCCTTACTTCAGTATATTTTTGGACAATAGCTGTCATTTATAACTCTGCAGGTTTGTGAATTACAGTGCCCCTGAGCTCCTTTCTTCAACTCGCTTTCTTGTGAGCTGGCCGCAACACCGCACGATTGCTTCAGGCCCTAATCTGATTCCGGCACGGCACGCTGAGCCTTTGGTTAATTCCTCTTCCTGGTGGGAAATGAGAGTTAAATTTGCCCGTCCAGACACCTCCAGCTAGTCTCTCATTGGTTCTCCCTATTCCTGTTCATCTTTGGCAGAAATTGCAAACTGGGCCAAACAGGAGGTTAAAGGCACTGACTCTCGAAGTCGGGAGAGTGTTAGTAAAGCATCTGGAATGTTGCACCCGAGTACCAGGGGACGAGAACTGAGACATATTTGAACACATCTCCCGATCACACGGTTGATCATACTCTGGGTTCCACATGCATGTTTTAGCTGAAGGAAGAATCCCTTAATCCTGGAGAGTTGAGACCCGTGGAATGGGTACCATGCAATATGACTTCAAAGGGTCTTCATTTGCTCACCGAACCTCTCCAATCCTATCACTGCTGCGTTTATGCCCCTGTACACATGCTTGATTCTCTTTCAGAGACATAGCAATCCATAGGTTTTAAGATACTTACAAGTCAGGTACATTCTTAGGCGTTTAATATGGGGTGTTGAGTCCATTTCGTTGAGCAAGGAGTAGCTCTTGTCTATTCCATATTTGGCTTAACGAACTTTAACTGTGCTCATTTCAATCTCTGGTTTTATGCAGCACCCCAACTCACCTTTCCCCTTAAGCCAGCATAAGTTGGTTTTCTACATTTGAGACCCTGTTCTGTTTTGTAATCCAGTTCCTGTGTAGCCAAGTTTACATTCCGTGTATTAGTGATATCTTATGATGTTTCTTTTTCTGTGTGACTTATTTCAGTTAGAATCATCATACCTGAATCCACTCATTATGCTGCTACGGGCCTGATGACATAGATTTCATTGCTGAGTGATATTGCATTGTACATAAGTACCACAACTTCTTTATCCATTTTTCACTTTCTGCGATATTGAATTTGTACCGTAAACGAGGTTCTTGTAAACAGAGCTGTCCCAAACTTTGGGGTGGCTGTGTCTTTTTGATTTTAATTTCCCTAAGCTATAGGACCATAAGTGGAAGTGCCCTAGGCTCTGTTGCTTTGTTTTTTAGATGTTTCAGGAAACACCATACACTTCTCCCCAGTGGCTGTTGGCAATTTACATCCTGCCCATCAGCATAACAAGGCTCCCAGTTCTCCATGGCCTGTCCTGCCTTTCTGGATTTTACACTTTTTTCAGATGGCCCTTTTGACCGGGGGAAGTGAGACTTCATTGTAGTGCAGATTTCCTTTGCAAGCTTGCTTGGTTGGCCAAAAAGGGCGTATGCGTTCTTTCCTGAATATATTCAGGAAAAAACGCATACGCCCTTTTTGTCCAAGTGCATCATTGTCGACGTTCTGCCTCTTTTCCTATGCTTTCAATGCAATTCCAGTCTACCTCCTGAAATCGGTTTCCTGCAATTCTGCCCCGCTTTCAAGTCCTCTTGGCAGCCTCACTTCAGTATATTTTTGGACGATAGCTGTCATTTATAACTCTGCAGGTTTGTGAATTACAGTGCCCCTGAGCTCCTTTCTTCAACTCGCTTTCTTGTGAGCTGCCCGCAACACCGCACGATTGCTTCAGGCCCTAATCTGATTCCGGCACGGCACGCTGAGCCTTTGGTTAATTCCTCTTCCTGGTGGGAAATGAGAGGTAAATTTGCCCGTCCAGACACCTCCAGCTAGTCTCTCATTGGTTCTCCCTATTCCTGTTCATCTTTGGCAGAAATTGCAAACTGGGCCAAACAGGAGGTTAAAGGCACTGACTCTCCAAGTCGGGACAGTGTTAGTAAAAGCATCTGGAATGTTGCACCCGAGTACCAGGGGACGAGAACTGAGACATATTTGAACACGTCTCCGATCACACGGTTGATCATACTCTGGGGTTCCACATGCATGTTTTTAGCTGAAGGAAGAATCCCTTAAACCTGGAGAGTTGAGACCCGTGGAATGGGTACCATGCAATATGACTTCAAAGGGTCTTCATTTGCTCACCGAACCTCTCCAATCCTATCACTGCTGCGTTTATGCCCCTGTACACATGCTTGATTCTCTTTCAGAGACATAGCAATCCATAGGTTTTAAGATACTTACAAGTCAGGTACATTCTTAGGCGTTTAATATGGGGTGTTGAGTCCATTTCGTTGAGCAAGGAGTAGCTCTTGTCTATTCCATATTTGGCTTAACGAACTTTAACTGTGCTCATTTCAATCTCTGGTTTTATGCAGCACCCCAACTCACCTTTCCCCTTAAGCCAGCATAAGTTGTTTTCTACATTTGAGACCCTGTTCTGTTTTTGTAATCCAGTTCCTGTGTAGCCAAGTTTACATTCCGTGTATTAGTGATATCTTATGATGTTTTCTTTTTCTGTGTGAATATTTCAGTTAGAATCATCATACCTGAATCCACTCATCATGCTGCTACGGGCCTGATGACATAGATTTCATTGCTGAGTGATATTGCATTGTACGTAAGTACCACAACTTCTTTATCCATTTTTCACTTTCTGCGATATTGAATTTGTACCGTAAACGAGGTTCTTGTAAACAGAGCTGTCCCAAACTTTGGGGGTGGCTGTGTCTTTTTGATTTTAATTTCCCTAAGCTATAGGACCATAAGTGGAAGTGCCCTAGGCTCTGTTGCTTTGTTTTTTAGATGTTTCAGGAAACACCATACACTTCTCCCCAGTGGCTGTTGGCAAATTTACATCCCGCCCATCAGCATAACAAGGCTCCCAGTTCTCCATGGCCTGTCCTACCCTTTCTGGATTTTACACTTTTTTTCAGATGGCCCTTTTGACCGGGGGAAGTGAGACTTCATTGTAGTGCAGATTTCCTTTGCAAGCTTGCTTGGTTGGCCAAAAAAGGGCGTATGCGTTCTTTCCTGAATATATTCAGGAAAAAAACGCATACGCCCTTTTTGTCCAAGTGCATCATTGTCGACGTTCTGCCTCTTTTCCTATGGTTTCAATGCAATTCCAGTCTACCTCCTGAAATCGGTTTCCTGCAATTCTGCCCCGCTTTCAAGTCCCTCTTGGCAGTCTCACTTCAGTATATTTTTGGACGATAGCTGTCATTTATAACTCTGCAGGTTTGTGAATTACAGTGCCCCTGAGCTCCTTTCTTCAACTCGCTTTCTTGTGAGCTGGCCGCAAACACCGCACGATTGCTTCAGGCCCTAATCTAATTCCGGCACGGCACGCTGAGCCTTTGGTTAATTCCTCTTCCTGGTGGGGAAATGAGAGTTAAATTTGCCCGTCCAGACACCTCCAGCTAGTCTCTCATTGGTTCTCCCTATTCCTGTTCATCTTCCGCAGAAATTGCAAAACTGGGCCAAACAGGAGGTAAATGCACTGACTCTCCAAGTCGGGAGAGTGTTAGTAAAGCATCTGGAATGTTGCACCCGAAGTACCAGGGGACGAAAACTGACCACATACTGGAACACGTCTCGCGATCACACAGTTGATCATACTCTGGGTTCCACATGCATGTTTTTTAGCTGAAGGAAGAATCCCTTAAACCTGGAGAGTTGAGACCCGTGGAATGAGTACCATGCAATATGACTTCAAAGGGTCTTCATTTGCTCACCGAACCTCTCCAATCCTATCACTGCTGCGTTTATGCCCCTGTACACATGCTTGCTTCTCTTTCAGAGACATAGCAATCCATAGGTTTTAAGATACTTACTAGTCCAGGTACATTCTTAGGCGTTTAATATGTGGTGTTGAGTGCATTTCGCTGAGCAAGGATTAGCTATTTTCTATTCCATATTTGGCTTAAGGAACTTTATCTGTGCTCATTTCAATCTCTGGTTTTTATGCAGCAACCCAACTCACCTTTCCCCTTAAGCCAGCATAAGTTGGTTTTCTAAATTTGAGACCCTCTTCTGTTTTGTAATCCAGTTCCTGTTTTAGCCAAGTTTAGATTCCGTGTATTAGTGATATCTTATGATGTTTCTTTTTCTGTGTGACCTTATTTCAGTTAGAATCATCATACATGAATCCACTCATTATGCTGCTATGGGCCTGATGACATAGATTTCATTGCTGAGTGATATTGCATTGTACGTAAGTACCACAACTTCTTTTATCCATTTTTCACTTTCTGCGATATTGAACTTGTACTGTAAACGAGGTTCTTGTAAACAGAGCTGTCCCCAAAACTTTGGGGTGGCTGTGTCTTTTTGATTTTAATTTCCCTAAGCTATAGGACCATAAGTGGAAGTGCCCTAGGCTCTGTTGCTTTGTTTTTTAGATGTTTTCAGGAAACACCATACACTTCTCCCGAGTGGCTGTTGGCAATTTACAATCACGCCCATTCAGCATAACAAGGCTCCCAGTTCTCCATGGCCTGTCCTGCCTTTCTGGATTTTACACTTTTTTTCAGATGGCCCTTTTGACCGGGCGAAGGGAGACTTCATTGTAGTGCAGATTTCCTTTGCAAGCTTGCTTGGTTGGCCCAAAAAGGGTGTATGTGTTTTTTCCTGAATATATTCAGGAAAAAAACGCATACGCCCTTTTTGGGCCAAGTGCATCATTGTCGACGTTCTGCCCTCTTTTCATATGCTTTAAATGCAATTCCAGTCTACCTCCTGAAATCGGTTTCCTGCAATTCTGCCCCGCTTTCAAGTCCTCTTGGCAAGCCTTACTTCAGTAATATTTTTGGACGATAGCTTTCATTTATAACTCTGCATGTTTGTGAATTACAGTGCCCCCTGAGCTCCTTTCTTCAACTTGCTTTCTAGTGAGGCTGGCGGCAACACCGCAGGATTGCTTCAAGGCCCTAATCTGCTTCCT